>NC_083367.1:23585000-23885000 GCF_030254825.1 Meriones unguiculatus | reverse complement strand
AGCAAGCTATGGAGGAGCAGTTATTTATTCCCCTTGAGCTGACCTCATAGCGGTTCTTGTAAGACAATTAGAAACTAAGGATATTGCAGATATAGTAATGTCAAAAGAGGAAAATGTAAGCAAACAGCGTTCTTGAGTCCTTTCCATGAAGATCTTTCTGAGGTCATACTTTTCTAAGTCAGGCAGTGTTAGAATGTTTATTATTCATTTTTCAAAATAAAAATTTTTTTCATAAAAGAAAAAAAAAACTACCAAAGCTTACCATGAGGCTGCATTTTTAAAGATTATCTCTACATTGAGAGACATGTTTGTGGGCAGGGAGAAGGGCTTGCTATGGAGCCAAGGCTTGCGTCAAACTTTTCATAATCCTGCCTCAGACTGCCTAGTGCTGGAGTTAGAGGCATGGACCACTATGCGTGAATTAAAATCACTTTTTTTTGAGCAATAGGAAGTTTGTAAGGTTTTCTTAATATCAAGTGGAGCTTTTGATTGTGGTATGTCAGAGCGATGAAGGCCTAAGTTTGGCAAGTTATTCATCTGATACAAATTTCTCATGACTTTTGAGTTGGACTTCAAAAACTGAAAGATAATTTCAGTATTGTCTGTTTATTACTAAGCTATGAAAACATATGCATGAGAAACATTTATGTAGTACTGTATGCCCCTAAGAGGGACTGTGTGCTTGGATAGCAAGACTGGCGTATCATACACAAACGTTATTGATATCTACAGGAAGTACGTACAGTTTCTGCTGTTGACTCTTTTGTGGACTTTAGGAGGACTATTTAGATTGGTACTTAAAACAAACCTAAAGCTAAGCTTCCATTTATAGAAAAAAAGAAAATGGAACCATCTCTGGCATTAATTTTTCTTTTAGACTAGCCATACCAACTCCTTCCATTGGTGTGCATGCCAGACTTAACAATTGTTGGTGTAATGTTCATGAAAATATGTATATTTACACACCCACTTTTATTTTCAAGAGGGATAATTTTCCTACATAAAACACCAAGTTTTTTTTTTCTTCTTCTTCTTTTAACCCCTGGGAACAGTGGTATAAGCTGAATTCTTCATAGAAACATTCTAGTCTCTCAAACCAAGCTTTTTAAACTAAATTTAAGTTAGCATAGCAATAGAAGTACAATATTAACAAAATGCTAATGTTAAAATGGTTAATTTTTATTTCTACTTTATTGTCTTCACCATCTTTAACTGTTAAACATTTTTATCCTATGAAATGTTTTATAGGAAAATATAAAGTGTTCCATAGTCCTTCCCTTTTGGTAGTCAGTGGTAGAAACTCCCAACCATTGGAAAGTTCTAGCCGAAATTAGAGTTCACCGTGAAGCAAGCTCAGAAGTACCCCTGCTTCCCCTCGTCATCCATTGCAAGTGTGTAATTTGGGCTAGAGACTGACTTTCTCATACAACGTTAAAGATCATTCTATGTAAACGGTGGTGTGTCTCTAGCTACTCCCAGAGAAAACCACATGTTTAAACTGAGGGAAAACCTACCCCCAGGAAGACAAGCCAGCTTGTTGGAGAATGAGGTGGGTGGAAGGCTCCAAGGCAATGCTGATCTGTGATCCCTGATTCCTTGAGGCTTTCAGTTTCAAGGCCATTAAACCACATTTGGCCAAAGCAGCTCAGTGTGACTGCAGGACAGCAATGGTAAAGGCTGTTTTTGTTTCTAGAATATTTTTTCTAGCACTTCTAACCCCTAAGTGTTACAGCTGTCTTCTGTGACAGCTGGATGTTTCCCCCTCTTAGGACCACTTCAGCCTTCAGGTGCAGTACGCCTCCTGTTACACACTTTGGTTTGCAGTTGAGAAATTATACAAAATTGATAATTTTATGGAAAAATACTGGCCCAGAATAAAAACTCTTGTCTCTATGTGAGATGTTCTGACATTCAGAACATTTGCTAAATTCTCCCTAAAATTGTAAAAGAGGAGAGATGCACGACAAATATAACTGATAGAAAAGTGGAAAAATATTTTTAAATTGTTAAACATAGTAGCAATGAAGGTTACCGAAGTGGACGTACAGGGCTTTGAATCATAACTGAGACTATACTCTGTACATGAGCAGCAAGCCTGTGGTACCAGGATGTGGTGAGAAAAGGGCTCCCAGTGAGAGCCAGTGACATGGACAGATGCCCATTTCCATCTTTTAACATGCATTTTCCTCTTGCTGGTGGTTAGATTTGCCCTACTGAGAAGATGTTTCGCACAACAGAACTTCAGATTGCAATACAGTAGCAGCTAGAACAGTAACTTAAAAAAAAGAAGAGGTAGGCCTGACACGAGCGTGGTGTATTCTGAAATGGCAACCACAGATGTAGCAGAAGCTGTGTAGGTCAGCAGGACACGATGACAAACACTCTCCTCTTCTTCTTGGGCTCGTGCAAACCCCAGAAGGTCTGAGGACCTGCTGACGTCCCTGTCTGGACAGATAGGGGCTTTTACTAAAATAAGAGAGCTTTCTCTAATTCTCACTTCATTCTCTCGTGGCTTTATTTTTCTCCTCAGAAAAATGTTAGTAGCCGTGTAGACTTAGTTGGAGATTCATTTAATATTCTAAACATGCACCGATAATCACGTAAGGCTATGCTGCATTCATTGGCTCCAAGGGGTTTGTGAGTTGGCTTTCCACAGTGATGATGAAGATCTGGGAGAACCAGCTTGCAAGTAAAGAGAACTGGTTTATTTGTGCTCGTACTGGGTAAGGTGAAATCTGCAGCTATTGGGCGGGCTGCTTTGAGCCTGTGGTAGCACCTCTGTTAGACACTCATCTTATGGCTACAGCTGGAAATCAAAGAACAGACCAGGGTTTCACAGTCTTTTTAAGCTTAAATCCCTGATGAGAAGAAGACTCAATGTCGTCCTCCCCTAGCACCCCCGTTATAGAACCAATCTGGTTATTTTAATACATGGTCCTTTGGGGGACACTTAGCTCTAATATAACATGTGCGATGTTTACACACACGCTTAAGTGGGAACCATGATTAGTTCCCAAGAGGAAAACCTTACAACCTTGGATAATGTACTGGCTCTAGAAGTAAATCACTAAACAAGTTTCAACAAGACTGTTGGTCAAAATAGCTGTATGCTACAACACTTTCCAAATGGCAGACTTGTTTTATGTACATACTGAATAGTGGAGTTCCTGAAAAGATGACTTGATAATTTAGAAAAATTATTGTGCTTAGCTGAAATATTACCTTAACACAGCACACTATAATTTCTGTTGTTGCTTTCCATTGACTTTTGAAAGAACCTACTGTCCTTTGGGCTCTTACTTAAAGATGGTTGTTTATTACTGTTTTGACTCATTCCATGCTAAAAGGCCCATGAAGTATCCCTCTCTCTATTTTCCTTTTAAACCATCTGGTCCAGGCTTTCGTTCCCTTGTGTGAGCTCATATAGGGATGTGTTCCCTCACTATTTGTGAACTGTCTCGATTTCTTTCAAGGCTGTAGGCACTCTGATGCCTTTTCTCTGTGTCCTTGTGGCTCACATAGATTTGGCCTGTGTTAAAATCTAAGCTTCCTTTATTTATTTTAGATCGTATAGACCCCTGAAAATTGTTTGGTTGTTCTGAATAAGAAATTGATAGGCAGAAATTGAGGTGAGACAGATAGCCTCCACGAGGTCGTGTCATCTTTAAACATCTCTTCCAAATTGTAATGCTCCATTAATTTCCTCAGTCCAGCCAAAGATCAAAGGCCTTGCGGAAATAAGAAATAAGACACCTGCAGGTAGCTCATTTCTACACACATTCTCTCTCTCTCTCTCTCTCTCTCTCTCTCTCTCTCTCGCACGTGCGCGCTCACACACAAATCTGTAATGAACACACACACTAATCTGTAATGTCCATTTGGTTTATCACTGGAAGTTATTCCTTTATTTCTGTAAATGTGCTTAGATTAACAAACATATAAATTATTGTGAAATACTGCATTAATTCTGGGATAAAACTGCTTACTCTTAGGCACATGAAATGAAAGAGAGATGGCATCTTCCCTTCATATAGTTACCATTCTCTAGGGAAACCCCTGAAGAGGCTGGTGTCGATCCACCTGAATTTTCACATCACCATTTTCAGTCTTATTCTCAGTTCTCTAATCATTCACTCACCCATTCGCATGCAAGCACAAATACACTCTTTATTTCAGGATGAGTTTTGTATATGCATTTGTGTACTGCATTTGGGTTTGTGGATTAAGAGGGTCACAGGTCAAGGCGTTGCCAGCAGGAAAGGTTCCCATGGCACCCGCTCACTCAGCTTCCTGCTAACCCCGTCCTTCCTGCTTTACTCGCTTCACTCTCTTTCTCTTCATTTTATTCTTCAGTCTGTAGTACTCTTAGTTCGATAAATCCTCCCACCACCCTGAGTTTGCTCAACCAATTAAATTACTTCACTCTTAATGGCAACTAAAATGTAGCGTAGCAGATTGTGTTTCTTGATGCCATTACAGTTGTTTTTCGTTTTACTTGAAGTTTTCATACTCATGTCTAGTGGTCATTTCCCCACTAAGTGATTCTAACTTGTAGTTTTCTTTCCTATAAGTCCTGCACTGGGTTTTCTTTTTCTTCTTTGACATCCGTTAGCCTAATTCAGGATTTTGTGCAATCATGCTGTATCAGTGTCATCAGCTGAACATAGGAATATTTCCAAAGCCTCTTAAATGAGTGGAGTTACAGCCAAGGAGAGAGGATTCCTTCAAGAAGTCACATTTACAGCATTCCACAGACAGGCAGACTCACAAACCATCAGTCCCTGGCAGGCATGGTGAGCTTCATAAGTACAGGGTAAAACCCCTTCCCCTCGCTCTCCCTTGTCAGATGTTAGGGTCAGAAGCCTCACTCCTTTTGCTATAGTTTTGGTCTGAGCATTGTTAGCTTTGCATTCTCAGAATGTACATGAGGACTCTGGATATTTGTACTCAAATATCTGAGGATACTCACAGCAAGTCAAATTATGAGGATTTCACAAACAGGGGTTCTGCCTCTGGGATTCAAATCACCAGTCTGAATTTGGATGTGGTCAGGTATCTACCTACTATTGGCATGACTCCAGCTGAAGGAAAGTCTTTAGGACTTTGTTTTTGTTGGTTTTGAACTTCCACATTGCTGCTCATGCATCCTGCTGATAGTGAGCTGATTAAAGGCTGATAAAGGTGGTGTTTCCCTATGGCTGGGGACAGTGGTCCTTTTTAACAATATTAATGCTTTTTGGCTTGAACTTTGTGCTTTCATATCAACATTTTTTTATAGTAGTAGTAGATTTCTTATGGCGAGTGATAGATGGGTATTCCTTTTTTCATCCCCATGTCTTCATTTGCTTAATGTCCTTTTTTGCATGGTTTTGCTGTCAGGGTGTAAGTTCTAGGAAAAATAATCCTTGCTTCTTAAATTTAAAAACAATCCATAATTTGTGGAATTTTCTTGTTTATATTTGCTTCATAATAAAGTTTACATATCCCGATTATGTTACTTTTTAATTTTCTGTCACTATCCTGGCTTCTCGTCTCCTATTTTTTGCTTTCTAATACACTGTGGTAGCTGTCTTTCGCATATTTCCATGTATGTGCACACATTTTATAGTTTTAAATAAAAATTTTCACATTCATTTAATTGTCATGTGTATTGGGGCATGTGGAGATTGATAATCCAGCAGGAGTTGCTCTATCATTTATTACTTGAATTGAAACATGTCTGAGAATGAAATGTAACATTGCATATTCTCAGTGACTTAGAAACAACTACCCTCTTCTAAATGTAGACAAAACAGTTGGGATTCATAGCACAGACAATCCCTCCTTTACCCAGGGCTACAGAATAGCTTGCCCTACAAGAAACAGTATTATTATGTAAATATAAAAGGTTTGATGTCTGAAAATTTGGTGTGGAAGGTTGTTGATGACTACAAGTTGTCTGTGATCTGAAGCTCGTGACCTTCCTGAACTTACTCAATATGGAATTCTCCTGGTAGAAGAGCCTATCTCTCAGAAAACAGACAGAGAAGAATGTTGGTAGTAGGAGCTCTGGGGAGCTAATGAGGGTGAGTGTGCAGTTTTATGCTGTACTCTGTAACTCCCAGTGCATCGTGTTAACAGGCTTCCAGGAGAAATTCCCAGCTGCTGTGACTGTAAATACTGAGTGGCTAGTGACAAGCGGCCAGTGACAAGATCATGCTGCTGGTTCTTTCACTTTGAATTAAGGCCTATAGCAGAGAAGGATCATGGTCTACAAGCACATTTTAATGTTACAGGCTTCATGTGTGCTACGCGTGCTGCTACTGAGGAGACGGGTGAGACATGATCCATAAGAATCTGTTATCTTTGAGGCCTATGACTCCAGCCTCATGATAAGTTTTTCAGCGTAGATACGCTTCATCGTAATTTATGGATATATACATACCGTAACACAAAATCCATGTGTGTGTGTTCGTAAGTATGTTTCTCTATGTGTGTATGTCTGTGCCTCTGTGTGTATGTATGTGGTGTGTGAGTGCCTGTGCATGTGCATGCCTAAAAGCTCATGGTGAACACAAGCTTTACCTTTTTCTACTCAAGTACACATCTCTCTGTCACCGTAATTCTTATTTTCCTTCCTTTAGAAAAAGATTAGGTCATTCTGTTAGTCAGATAGAAAAAGAGCCATCTCATCTTTGTTTTGTTAGAGAGTTTCAATTATTTAAAAAGTGCAAGTAATTAAGGCATTAAGAATTAACGTGCCTCCAGGAGGAGGTAGGAGAGTTGGTGTCACGGGGCTGTTGCCTAGGTTTCTGAGTTTGAATTTGAGTGAAAGCAGTGGGGTCTGGCTGTTGGTTCTTTTGATATTTTCTTTTCAGAAAGAGAGAGTAGGTCGGGACCTTCACCTGAATTAAAGGCAGGGAGCTATGTAAGCTTTAGGTGTCTAAACACAGCATAATTTTCTGTTTCTTACCTAAGTTGGAATTATTTGTGCCATCCATAGCTCAGTAAAAATATATATGTTACTGCATATATGTAATGACTTAAGAGCTGATAGTTCAGTTCTGGTAGAACTAAGGATTATTTGTGCTTTGCTCAGGTGTGTGAGGAGGAGGAACAGGAGTGAGTGTCTGGCATGAATACTCCTAAAATTTCATTTCCCAGTGACAGTTTTAGGATGCTGTTATACCAGGAGCAGTAAAGGACTCACCATTGGTACTTCTGCAGTCTTACCAATGTGAAAGAGCTTCCACACACTCTAAAGCCTACCTCGACAGCACCTTCGTGAGAACACAAAAGTCCTAATACTGCATAGACATCCAAGGGGCCACTTTTATCTATCACAAAATAAAATATTTTTGAGGCAAAAACTCACCTTTATTAAAACTCACATTTATTAAAAAATCATCTTCATTTAAACAAGTTCACAAATTATTGATTTAACCCTTCATGTTTTTAAAGACAACTTGAAAAAATAGGATCCTGGTGCACATAAAGTGCATACTGACTGTCTGCTATTGTCGGAGCCTCAGTGGTATAGCTTCACAGGTGAACATGCTTCCAACACTGGAAGAAAGCACACAAAAATCCAAAACATTTGAAAAGCCTCAGTTTCTATTGGCTTCCGCCACCTTGTTGGATGGAAATTTCATCACTTGATCACCTCCCAACTTCACATTTGAATATACAGTTATAGTTACTATCTGTTTTATGAATTACTTTTTCTCTGTCAGCAAGGTAACTCTATAGAATTATTCTGTGTGCCTTGTGTGTTGGGAAAATGGAGTATTAATGAATGTGAGAAATTTGAAAATAATAGCAGATAGGGTTTCTGACACACAGTAGTTTCCAGCAGTGTATGGCAGACACAGGGTTAGGTCCTTATGAGATACACAAGACTCTCTGAGCTTCCTTAGTGGGGATTAGTAATAATGTCATAGAAAAGTTTTCATCAGAAATCAGACAGCACCTCAAAAAATTAAATTACTAGACCACACCTCCCTTCTCACACTTTTCTAGTTTTTCTTGGAAACACACTCCACATACTTCAGGAATGATTTCGACAGGGCAGTCTAGCCTCCTGAAGCAGTCAGCACAGCATGTGTTCCAGACACCAGATTAGCTCGTGAGGGAAAAGTGGCCACTGTGGCACCTGGAGATGCCGACACAGGAAGGCAGAGTGTGGTCACTGCAGCATCTCTGCTTAGGTAAGTGAACTGTGAAGGAAGATTTAGGACTCTCAAAGACTGATACTATGTGGGAGGAGGTAAACATCACATTGGAGTATTAAAAAAAATATCTATCCGGTGGGTGGTAGTGGCACACACCTTTAATCCCAGCATGGGGAGGCAGAGGCAGGTGAATCTCTGAGTTCAAGGCCAGCCTGGTCTAAATAATAAAATCTCTCTCATGCATCTATCATCTCTCTCTCTCTCTTTCTCCTTTCTCTGGAGAATTCAACTATGCCATATTGGTGTAGACCATTTCAATATTATCAAAACTACTATTGTTTATAACCTCAATTCTGTGATCAGGCTGATTTGGCTGTGCTGTATAATAGTTGTACATTCTATCTTTTCTAACATTACAATGTAAACCTTTCGCTGTCACATTTATTTTCATGTGACTGTGTGCATCTAGAAAGACTGGTGTATTTTGGTAGGAATGGAGCAGATAATGAGAGTTCCTACCATAGACTCTTACTTGCAACCACTCAGCTTTGCGTCTACCTGCAATGTGATTACGGGTGAATGTGACTTTTTAGATTCCCGTCGCTTTAGCATAAGCACAGGTGGGATTTGCTGCAGATCTTCTGTCCCCCCAGAATTCTCTCTCAGTAGCTGTTGGTCTCTTGGATACTCTACTGTAATGTTGAGGCTGCATTTAGCATGGGCTCCCATTGCCTCATGTAATTCACAGACCCACCTCTGGGAAGAATTGGATGAGGCCTTGTACAGTTTCTGGGTTCAGATTTAGGTAGGAGAGTGTACCCACTGTTCTTCCTTATTTTCTCACATATAGAAACAGTATTGACTCCCGCCTTCTGCCAAAGACAGTCTGGTTCCAGAGCCAGCCTTAACTAAAGCTTGGTGTGTTGTCGGGGACAACTTAGGGCCCATAAGCTGGCAGTGTGGAGGGGATTGCATTGAAATGGTTGAGCCCAGGCAAACTTGGGGCAATACACTCCCTTCCCTTCCACAGAAGTGGAAGGTCTTACTGGTGTAGGCCATTCTACTAGTTTCCACATTAATATTGTTTATAAACAATACTTTGCATCTTACTTTGTAACAGCCCTTGTCCCTGTCCCCAGGTACATAAGACCTTGTTGACCTGCCGGCATCAGGTCCTAGCCCCTGGACTGGACACATTGTCACTGTTCTTCACAGCTCTGCGCTCCTATCTTACATCTTCCTGTGACCTCAAAGCGTCCTTCGACAGTGGGCATCCCTGAAAGTGCTCTTTCTCCTGAGCCCATGTAGCTGCCTGCTATCCCTCGTCCTTCCTTTCTGGGCACTCAGGGCATGCCTTAACCAAGCATTTGAGGTCTCTTTACTGGTGCTGTCTCCCTTGCCTCTGTTCCCACACTGCTTGTGAATCCTTGCTCCTGAACAGTCTCGTCCACTGTGAGTTTACCACTGTAGGATCACATTGTTTCTTTTCAGTGGGCAATCATGTATCTTGCTGAAATGCCTATTTTTACAGTTGTCATTGGTGAAATCACAAATACAACTTGGTTCATATTAGACATTTTTAAAAAAGGAACCTTAAGATATTTTCTCAAAAAATAATGAAAATAAAACAAGGCTACAGCAAATGCGAAGAAGGGTGGTCTTTTAGACTTAGCACAGACTGGGTAGCTTGAGGTTAGCAGTGAAAGTATGCTGCCCGGTTTCCCTCAAGAATTCTGGTTCCAGATTGTGTTTGAAAATCCTGGAGTCAGCGTGCTCCTCTGATTCAGTAAATGGGCACGTGTGAGACTGGTGATGCTTATCCTCTTGTGTGAAGCATCTGGAAGGAGAAGAACAAGTTATAATGCTCACCTATTTCAAAATGAACGCACACAGTATAGTGACGAGAGCACTCCATGCCTGAGGCCAGGTCAGAGACCCCTGCCACAGTCCAGGCAGTAGAGGAAGATGATTTACTCTCCTTGTACTCAGTTTTCTCACAGTGAGAGGGTGGTACTAAAGTAACCAAGTCAACAGAGTATATTATTCAAAGACAGAGTGAGATCACGAGGTTAGGCATTTAGAACACTTAAAAATATCATCTGGAGTCATGTACATGTAGGTTTCTAATGCTGGCTTTAACATTTACTAACTACCCAATAGCAGGGATACTAATTAAGCTCATTAAGTCCCCCTTTGTTCTTTATGTGGGCAAATATTACCCATTCTGTAGAACGGCTGCAGCAGTTCTTCCACATAAATATAGTCAATCTTCTAATTCATGCTTTTTAGTCAGTAAATGACAGCACTCACTACCATTCTCTGAAGAGAAATACATGATACAAATGACCAGGCTGAAGAATACATACATATATATATATATAATTAAAACATCTTTATGACATCATTTATTTAAATTATTGTCCTCTAGATAAATATAAAATACAATCACTAATTAAACACAGTTTAGTGTTTTCTTTGGGCAAACAGGTAAGAAACATTTGACAGTGTGTATGGGGCTGTCTTGAAGACCCACTGCCCTGGCTGGAGAGATGGCTCAACAGGCGAGTGGGGACTTGCTGCTCTTCCAGGGGATCTGACTTTGATTACCAGGACTTATGTTGGATGGCTCAGTCACATGGAACTCCAGTGCCAGCGCATG
This sequence comes from Meriones unguiculatus, assembly GCF_030254825.1. NCBI lineage: Eukaryota > Metazoa > Chordata > Mammalia > Rodentia > Muridae > Meriones > Meriones unguiculatus. The sequence continues at coordinate 23,874,191 of NC_083367.1, read as the reverse complement.
CAATGCCCTCTTCTATCCTCTGATGGTACCTCTTCACATGTGTCATGTATGTGACATACATGTGTCATGTATGTGCTCAAGTGCACATGTGAATGTCATTACATACACATAAACACACAGCACACATGTCATTGCACACACACATAAAAACATACACAGGTTGACAAACACACAAATGATTATTTCAGAGACCCAATACTTGTGAATTTTTAAGTCTTGGAAGCGGATTGCTTTGATAAATCCCCAGATTTTAAGAATATGCTATACTGTCACAGGTGACCATCTGTCCATAGAAATAGTACTGACAGGTTGTGTGAGAGCTCCATTTGCTGTTAACTTCGAAAACATGGAAATCCGAATCAGTTCTACTTAGAGGGCTGCTGGCTGCCAAGGAATGCCCCCATCCTGGCACTAGTCTATGCACCCTCTTTTCCTTGTCTAAACTTCTAAGTACTTTTAATGAGAAGCCCATCTAAGGTCTTGGAGTGGCACCACTGAGTTTGAAGCCCTTCTGTTCAAGCTCTAACTTTCCTGAGCTTCAGCGAGGTGTCAATAATCTCACTGTATCATAGCTTGATGATTGTCTCTGTGCTGTGCATATAACTTCCAAACCTTTCAGTATTGTTAGGATCTCCCCTTTTCTACCTCATGTCCACGTTTCTCATCAGTAGGACACATCATAAGACCCATATTACACAACAGCATATGAATTGTCATGCTACAAACAACAGAATATCTATTAAAATTTGTATATGTGTGTGTATGCTTATATCTTTATTTTTACAAACACATAAACACACACACATATATACATATACACACATATACATACACACAAACACACATATATACAATTTCTCTATGTAGCCCTGGTTGTCCTGGAATTCGCTCCTTAGACTAGGCTGGCTTCAAACTTTCAGAGCTCCATCTGCCTCTGCTTCCCAGGTGCTAGCACTAAAAGCGTACTAAATTAGTTATTGAAATGAATAATTGTGATATGACAAATAATTCTTCTAATATGTTTGGGACCAACTCTAAAGATGAGATATGATCTGACAGAGGACTTGAGTCTTGGCTAATCAGGAATGAACTCCTGCTAAGCAAGAAAAGTAGTCTCTTTCATTAAATGAAACAGCAAGAAAAAGGTGGGGGGGTGCGGGGAGGAGAGATATATAGTCTAAATGATCTGGGAACATAGACAATATCTTTTTGACTTCCTGGCAGCTGATGGAATACTTGGTAAGCAAAGTTGTGAGTGTTTTCCAGTAGTGAAAACCTAGTCAAGAGTGTCCACTTACTAGAGGTTTTACAAGGAATTCAGACGCTGGCTAAGGAGGCAAGCTCTGCGATGCAGTGAGCCCATGATTTGTCCTGCTGCTGAGTCAGTCAGTGTGGTATGTGAGCGCCATGACAGTACAAAGTGCTTTGCAGTCACAGGTTTTCTTCCCGGGTCAAGGTGATTAAGGTTTGGAAGTTTGTAAGTGGAACGATGCCTTTTCAGGAAGACGACTGTATGGAATTCTCAAATCCCACTTCTTTCCCAAGTCTCCTTACGGTAAGTTGGGGGGGGGGGGATCAGAACTTAACTTTCAGATGGATTTTGGTGTGATTCCCTTGAGGGGAATCTGAATCATGAAGAACAGAGGCATTATTAAGACCTTGGTCTTTAACAACTTTTGGAATGGAAGCAATTTTCTCAGAAACCATGGATTAACTAAACAAGCTCACAAGCTGTCAATGGTGTAGCTCAGTGGTGGAGTATTTGTCCAGCTTCTTCCAAGTCTGAGGTTCAATTCCCAGCACCAGAAACACAAGACACAAACAGTGAAACAGGCAAACACATAAAAAATACTTACCTTTTTAAAATTTACAGATGGCATATATTTCACAAAACATGGCGTGCAGTGCATTCCTCATTTAATCAAATGTGAAAAAATAAATGTCTTGGTGAACATTCTTACCTCCAAGAGTCTCGTGGAAGTAATCAAGATATGACGACACTACGCAGTGCAGGAGTGAAACACATGTTACTAAAAACTGTGGCATATGATGCCTGTGAGCAAAAAAATAAAAGGGAAGGAAGGAAGAGGGGGGAGAGAGCTGGGGGGGGGGAGTACCTTTACTTAGGAGACTTTCCAAGTTACCTCATGTAAACAAGTCAAACAAAATTCCAGAGTTCCATTTGTAATGCTATTTGGCTCGTTTGCATAGTTGAACTTATTTGAACCAGAAACAAGGTTGTGATTAGAATATGCTTTCTCTTTTATTTGGAGTTTCAGCTTTAATTCTGAGATCCGTTGGTATGCTTATTCTATGAAATTCATAGGCTCCTTGAAACAAAATTTCCACCTGGCCATCCCCACCCTTTTATGAAACAGTTAACAAATTGGAAACCCTGAATTTCCATTAAAGACTTGTGAAAATATCAGAAATCTGGGGAAAGTGTGACTTTGGGGAAGGTTAATGCACAGTTGTGATCGATAGCATTTATTATCAGCAGAATGGCAGGAGCCAATAAATAATTCACTCTCCTGAGGCCCCACTGATACCTAGCAAAGCCTCAAGTCATCATCAGCATTATTTAAAAGATGGCATGGAAGGTAACATCTGGGAGCCAGTTCCTCATTTAATTAAATTATCATGTAATGAAATCTTCTGTAATGAGATTAATTTTAATTATTCATCAGGAGTTGACATGGGCACAGGTCGCATGAATAATAAATGAGCACCTTGCCTGTTCCATTTCTAAGAAAGGACCTACTTCACCACAGCTTTTGTGCTGAGTCCTCACAGTGTGGTCACCCAAGGAGCTGGCTTGATTTTTATTTCAGAACCCAGAGAGAGAGTAGTCAGCTAGTCCCCACAAATTCGAATTCCAACCCCATACATTCTTAGCGCACTCATCAATTTTGGATTGCAGCAATTTCCAAGTTCTAAAATATTTGAAAGGTGGCAAAGATTAAAAAAAGAAGATGCTTGTAAGAGTAATTTATGGGATATTTCTAGTTCAAGCCACCACAGCAGCTCTCTTACAAAAGTGGTAACTGAACTCACACATTGGTATCAGCTGAAAGTGTGAAGCTAAGTTTGGACAGGGATGCTCTGTCGGTTCCCGACAGAAACTTGCACCACTGGGGTAGCTGCTCCCAACTGTGTCTACCCACGTCCTGACAGACAACACAGGTGGGTTAGCAGATTTGCCCACATGCACTGGGGTACCAGCCATGCACCTGTCCCCGAGCAGCAGCCTCTGGGTGGTGATCCTGGCTCTGCGTGCTCTCGCTTGAATTACGCAGTCCTGTTCTCTTGGACTTACAAAAGGAGGTCAGGGTTCATATCAACAGGAAAGCAGACCAAGTCTTCAAAAGAAAAACAAGCGAACCCTCGCTGATTATCTCACCCTCCCATTAAAGCTTGTTTGTGGATTACTCTGTTCCCGCTGACATGAAATGTCCCCAGTAAGCCCTGCTGAGCTTGTCCCTGCCTCACCTGTGGCTTCATTCCACACAGAGCCCTCCCACACCCCTGTCTTCTCACCTCTGAATCTTTCACTCCTCTTCCCTGCAACCCCTACCCCTTCACCCCTGCTCCCGCACATCCCTGCTTCCTCTAGCCTCCTCCCTCTCGCCTGACTGACTTCCTTGTGTCCTTGGACTATTTTATTTTAGTCACCCGAAGGGGCTGCGTTTCCATCTCTGTGCATTTCTTCCCCTGGATACTTTCTGTGACCATGCTTCACCATCTTGACCTGAGGCGGCTTCCTCTCAGAAGCCTTCCCAGAATCTTCGCCCAGATTCTTTCTCACTTTATTTCAGTTTCCCATGACATCTTCTTGACTTTATACAGCGTTGTGTCGTTCGTTATCTTAGGCCTCCCATGTTCGCAGCGGCTTTTCCTTTCTTTTCTGTAATTCGCCCAAGTATTAACTCGATGCTGACTTTCTGTGATGACTAATTTCTCATTCCCATCGTACTGGAAGCCTTGGAAAGGCAAAGGGCATGCTGGGAGCCCAGCACAGCGTCAAGGAGATATTTCTGAGGAAGATCTGACTAGTGAGTAAGCAGAAGAGAGATGGATGGCATTTTCACATGCCTTAGTGAGGTCCTCCAACTGAAAGGGTGTTTCCGTTCATAGGGAATTTTGAAACAGGGGCGCTGCCTCCCTGCATGGGCTTGCTCCAGGGTGGATTTAAACATCAGAACAGGAATCGAAAGAGATGAGCAAAACGTTTTACTTTAACTTTGTACCGTGGTCATTCTCACGTCAAGAAAAATGAGAAAAGCAGAGAGCAACCAACACAGATATGAGTCCTGGATAATCATCTTCTAGTATTTGCTCTGTTGGAGGCATTGGAGGTGTTTAGGCAAGTAGATACTTGGGCACTTTGTTCACTGAGAGCCGTGTGTGAAAACCAAGGTGGAGCTAGTCTGCTGTAATTTTTTCTTCTATTTCATTACCTGCATTAACAAGGACACAGTGTCAGCATAGCACTGATGTACAGATGAAGGAAACGACAGTTGTATTCAATCACATTCTATATATCTCATTTTGTGGAGTTACAGATTCTGAGTGTTCTACGACAGAAAAACACAAAAATTCGGGTAAGTCCCCAGGCATAGTGGTTCACACCTATAATACCAGCACTCAGAAGGGTGTGGCAGGAGGCTCTCCACAAGTTCAAAGATAGCTGGGGCTAAATATGAGTTTCAGACCAGCCTGAGCGTCAGTCAATGCAAGAGCCTGTATCAAAAAAATAAACAAAATTCAGGCAACCAAGTTAATCTTGTTTTCTGGAAAAAAAAATCACTTTGTTGTTAATAATCTTACTAGTGTTAGCTAGGTATGATGGCCTACACCTTTAATCCAAGCTCTTGGTTGGGGGTGGGGGGGACAGAGGCAGGCAGATCTCTGTGAGTTTGAGACCAGCCTAGCCTACAAAATGAGGTCCAGGACAGCCAAGAGAAACCCCGTCTCAAAAAAACAAAGCAACAACAAAAGAATCTTACTGGTAGAAAAATCATATCTATTTATCTCTATCTATCTATCTATCTATCTATCTATCTATCTATCTATCTATCTATGTGTATGTGTGTGTGCATTAGTGCGTGTGGGTGTGTGAATGTGTGTGTCCATGCATGTGTGCTTGGGCACGTGTGCCTCAGGATGTGCTTCTACTTGAGCTAATTACCACTGTATTCTAATAAGATTTCAAGAGTTTAATTGCTAGTTTACATGTTTGTTGGGTTTTTGCTCACATTTGCTCAAGTACTTCCATTCTGCATTTGGCACTATTCCGTGTATATTCTGCTTATTTTTTAGACACCGTACCGTGTACTAGAAACTGTGCCTCATATGTACATGTAATACATTATATGTATATATTCCATTTAACTGGCAACATTGTTCTCTCGCAGCCTTGATAACTCAGTGTGATTGAGCAGAGAGACCTCCAAACATTGAGCTTCCATGTTCTCTAGCCCAGTGTGCTTTTTCAGTTAGCCCCAGTCAGTTGGTGTGTGGGGAATGTGAATCTTAAACCACTCTATGGTGTAAAGTGAATAAAACAGCCTACATCCGAGTTTATAGACACGTATGCTAAACTTACAGCACTTTGTATTCTGGTTGCACAAGACTGAATTATCTCTGGGGTACTTCAAGGAGACATAGAGATGGACTTCATGTAACAAAGGCTTCACAGCCCTTGTGTATAATAAGAGAAGCGATCCAAGCTTTAATTGTTTTGCAGCCCAGGGTGGCACATTTCTTTCAACAGAATCAGCTAATGTGCAGGTTGGTAGCAAAGTACATCTTTCAAAGCAGGAACTGTGCGGTGCACTCTTGGGGGGTTACGTGGAAATTGTATTAGACTGCCTGAATGTATTTTTCTGTTGATCCCAGTCCAGTTGGCATGCATCACCAGGGCTGACCATTTTAGCACAAACTAGAAGTTGTATTGTGTTTCAGTAGTTTTCCTACATGAGGCTGACTGCATTTGCCAATCCGCCTATCTGATTGTGCCTAGTGAGGACAAAACCTACTATGTCGCCGAGTTCTTTGTAAAAATAAATATGCTCTTTTACCCATGCACATTCTGTTAAAACTACCTTAGGCACTCTAGGGTGTTAGTGATTATACATACATGTAAATATTATAAGTGGTGCCCATTTAAAATATCTTGCGGTCTGTTTCTATTTTATTTGAAAATTTGCTTCATTGCTAAAATGTTGCATACATCCAGCAAGTGAGCCGCACATAGCTCAGCCAATAAGTAGCTTTAGCTATGTTGGGCATGAGAGCATCATCCCATTTAAATACAGTTGTTGCTATAGTGCAGTGTATTTCCTATGATGTAGACTGCCTTAATTTAAAAGCAAAACAAGAGAAAAGGAAAATTATGTTTGGAGATGGATGAAGATTTCATCCATTTTTGTGTTAAGTTCTTTTTGTATCCGTTGTCTTGAATGGCTGCAAAAAAAAAAAAAAAAAAAAAAAAAAAAAAAAAAAGGATTAAAGATTTTAAATGACAAGAGAACTACGGGAAAAAAACCACATCAATGAAACCTCAGCATTGAACTTTTATATGCCTTGGGATATGTTTCTGCTTTAGCTACATTTGACTCAAAATAAGTTTTCAAGACTGTGATTGCTAGTTTATATGTTTCTTTGTTGTTTTGCACTCCCCCCCCGAGTACTTCTATTCTACATTTGACACTATTCACTCTCTACTCGGCTTATCAGTCACCCTACTGTAGGCTAGAAACTGTGTCTGCTAGAGGAACAAACAGTTTCATTCTTGTTTCCAGTCAAGGTGGGGGCAAAGCAAAAACCATGACAATAAATATAAACTCCAATTGTTCTGCAATGTTAGGTAAATCAGGTTTCTCTGAAGGGCTATTTGAGAGAAGATAACTGATGAGTAGAGTGAGGAGAATATTCTATGCACATGGTGTTCTCCATAGAGGTAGGGAGAGAGCATCCGCAATTTCACCCTGAGAGCAAAGAGAAGCATTATGTGTGACGAGGCCATCCTGGTCACTGGTCACTGGGGACCTTAGGAAGATACAGCTACAAGCCTCAGTAGGAGGTCCTTAAAGTGCTACAGTGAGACTGTTAGCATGAGGTTTGTATCCAGAGAAGGTGACTCTGGCTGCTTCATAGTGCAAAGGATATGCAATATTAATGCAGGATATACCATAATGATCAGGGTTGATTGTAACCCATGGAAGAAGTTCACATCTGTAAATTTACAAAGATGCTCCTGGCTAGGGTGGCATGTTAGTTTCTTTTGCCGTGGAAATATGTCCAAGAGAAGCAGTGTGTAGACAGAAGAGGGGGCTTATAGCTTGGGGTTTTGGAGGTTTTAGTCCGTGATCCTTAGGTCCTGCTGCAGTTTGTGACAGGAACACGCGGCATATCAAAACTGCTCACCCGTTATCTGGAAGTGAAAGTGAGGCCAAGGAAGGTGCTGGGGTCTTTTCTCTTACCTTCAGTGGCATGCTTCCAGTTGTTCAAGGTCATCCCAGTAAGCTTTACCTTATAAAGGCTCCACAACCTCCCATTGTCGCAAGCTCGGGGCCAGATACATACAGACATTGGACAGACACATAAGGTCCCAGAGCAGGTAGCGTGGAGGAGACTTTTTTAACCTAAAAACGGCATCTTTTCTAAATAGAAGGAATGATGACTCACATAGGACAGCAAATGATGACATTAATAATAGATACTAAAACTATTAAATAAACATTTATTGGCGAGTTCTCATTGGTCCTTATGTTGCTAAAATTTCACCCGAATGTTACCTCCTGATGAGAAAGCAATATAAAATATAATTTTGGTGGACAAGACTTAGAAGCCACCACTTTAACCCAGGGATTAATGTTTACAATTAGACTTTACAAATAATAAGAAAACCTAGAGTGTCAGATGCATGATATACGTGTTGTGAAACAACAAACCTCACATGCAAAATATTCAAGTGTAGAAAGTGAAAATTCTGTTTAACTTGCCATTGCCCAGCTCTAGACTAAATTCCAAGTTAGTAAGAGATCTAAAAAAATGGAGAGTGAATTAAGTGACACCAGCAGATGGACACTTGGCGAGAGTCCTGGCATAGATGTCTCTAGAGTTTGGTATCACAGACTACAAAGCCCAAGAAGCCATTCAGTGTTAAAAAGCAATTGAAGAAACATGACAGTGAAATGTCTTGTGGAAATCTTGATTGCATTTTGGTTTTACAGGGCTCTGTGAAAGCTGTTCTTTTGACAGGGCAGATACCAGTTCGTGGGGTGGCGTGCTCTAGACGAAGCATGACTCATACGGCTTCCGTCCAAATTTAGCAACAATGATAATAACGGGATAGAAAACAAGATATGCTTGTGATTGCTGCACTAGCCTCTCAATATTTGCTTGCACAAAAGTTTTCATAGTAAAAAAGGAGGATGGAGGGCAAGGAGCAGGGTAGGTCCCTGACTCGGATCCACACTTAGTGGCCTTGGGTGAGCTATAGTATCTGTACCAACTCAGCAAGTCATTCTCTTCTAAAGGTGTCGAGGACATGTACTAATGCCACAGTAGAAGTACGATGTGTGGGAACTCTGAGTCTTGTGGACCTCCAGCGGGAGCCCGGGACATCAAGCTGATGGCAGCAGACAGCGTGTGCCTCTTGAAATAACCCAGAACAAGAGGATCTGGAGCACCACAGAGGAGGCCGTTCCAATAACCCTGATATTTGTTAATACGATAGCTCTGTACCAGGTTCAAGGTGATGAGAGAGAGGGTAGAGGATGTGAGAAATCAATAATTTATGGCAGGTAAGAAATGATCAGGTCTAATATTAACCTGTTAATGGGCACGAGGGAGGAAGACCTAGGAGTGCCTGCTAGGTTCCTGACTTAATAATTAGAATGTTGGTGTCAGACCTGGGAGGACAGAGTTCTTAAAGTAGATGAGTTTGTGAATGCAGCTGTGGTTTTAGATGTAACAGGTTCTGATATCTTTAGAGAGGCGAAGAGAAATGTGTCAGCCGATCGTTTTTAGTGTTGAATAGTTTACCAGGAAAGAAAAGTAGAAAGAATTCTGATGTTATTTGTTTTGCACCAAACAGCTCTGATTTGATGCATTTCTATTTGTGTTCTTACTTAAGGTGAACAATGCCATTTTTGTTCCTTCAATACTAGGGATTGAAAGTAGGGCTCACAGTAGCTAGGCAAAGGTGCCATCTCCATTCCTTATTTATTTATTTACTTATTTACTTACTTATTTATTTTTAACCAGACACCATTTCTCTGAGTTTCCTTGCTGGCCTGGAGCCTGCTCTCATCCTGCCTCAGCTGCCCCTCCACTCACTCCACATGTGGCTGATATCACAGTTCTATGCAAACAGGCACAACTCACTCACAAAGTAAGTCTTTAATCAGACACACACAGGAAACACTTCCCTGCCTGTTCTCTGTGAAGCATTACCACATTAAATAGCACATCGGCTATTTTTTCCAGATTTTCTTCACCTAAATGTTTTTTGAGTTTTTTTTTTGGGGGGGGGGGTCTTTTACAATTAAAAAGAGAGCCAACATATTTATACTTTACAGTATTTAATTACCCACCAAGTGACAACTGTGATATTCTTACTGTAAGTAATAGATACTTACTTTGGAAACATTTACGAAATTCTAATGAGTAAGGAAAAAGTCATTTGGAAGCTTAAGCACGTGGCTTAGACCATTTATGCATATCTCAGGCTCGAGTTTCATGACTAGCTAGCATGTATTCAATGAAATAATTACCTTTTAGTTATCTGTGGATATTTTACTGTGTTCCTTACACAAGAGGTTTCTGGATGGTTGGTTCAATTTTATCTGTGTATTTATATTTCAAAGGTCATTCTGTTGAAAAGGCAACTCCTTATTTCAACTGACAGAAGTTACCAGAAAGCAAACCTTTCGGTAGCACAACCATTCCATCCCGGCTGAAGTTCTACTGATGAACAGAATGATTTCTCCTTTGATTTGTGCCCATAAGGCTTGCTACAGATAACACTGTAGCTTTACTCTACTTAATCAGTGAACTCCCCAACAGTTCCTTAACCAGCATCATGTCAGCCCTCCTTGGTCCTGTTTAGCTTACCTACAGCTTACTGAAACAGTAACAATTCTGGTCCTTGCAGCATCTCAACAGTGTTTTGTAAATATATAACGTATACACAATTAAATAATTTAAATATTGCAAAAAATCATTATGTGCTACAAATAGAAGTCCATAGGAATAGTGTATTTTTCTTTTTCTGTAAAGATAATGTCCCTAAACTCTCCTTTTTTGGCTCTTACACAAATTGATCATTATAGTCATTTTCATTGCTGTCAGAGAATATTATGAGGTGCTGAAGTCAGTGTTGGGATGAGAGTGAGTTTAGAGAATCATTTTCTGGGTGAGAATCTGTAGGGCAGAGGTTCCTGAAACTGGACAAACAGAAGGGTTGTCTCGCTGAGGCTGGGGCGGAATGTTCAATAGAGCATGGACATTGAACAGATAATAGGTTCTCTCTACATACAGACATTTGTTGAGAGCTGAATAGGCTGGGTAATAACATAATATGAAGGTCTGCGAAGGCGTTGTTTGGAGACTAACATGGAGACAAATCTGGAGGACTCTGATATCTAGTAACATGGCATTGATCCACCAAGGACACTGACCAAGGATGGGTTTCAGAGGTGTGTGATATACACGCAGAAACCAAGTAAACTTGGAAGTCTGTCATGGCTTCAGCTGACACACCTGGGAAGAGAAGGCCTCGACGGAGAACTTTCCTCCATCAGGCTGGGCATTTTCTTGGTTGCTAAACGATGAAGGAAGGCCAGGGCCACTGTGGGTAGCATTATCCTGGGGCATCTGGACCTGAGTTCTGTCAGAAGGTAACTGAGCAAGCCAGAGGGAACCAGCTGTAAGCAGGGCGCCTTTACAGTCTCTGCTTCAGTTCTTGCCTACAGGTCCCTGTCTTGACGTTCTTTGATGATAGACCACAACCTGTCAGCCAAATAAACACTTTCCTTCCCAAGTGATTTGAGCCAGTATCATACCCCAGCAATAGAAAGCAAACTAGGACAAAGCCTGAGCCACCAGTTAGCCACCAGTAGGAACTAAGTTAAGGCTGTGAGAAAGATTAAGGGAAAAGAAGATTTTTAGGCACTAATACTAGAAGTTGTCATAGGGATTAAAAAATATTACCAATCTTAAGTCAATAGATAGGATCAATACGCTAGGTAGTAGGTGAGAGGTCACCACACACTTTTTCTCTGCTGGAGTGATTGTAATTGTAGATAGAAGATCAGAATTTAAGAGGGAAAAGAATGTTGTATAATCCCACATCTTGTTACTTACCAACTTGATTTTGGACCAGTCCTCTGGATTTAAGAATTATCTTTCTCCCTCTTTGACCCATAACTGTGCCAATCAAAGGAGATCTTTGGCCATGCTGCTGTCAAACTTGTCCTAATTTCTTTCCTCACACTCCCGCTACCTGCTTTACTCAGGTAGCATATGTAGCCACAGCTTCATTTTCTAGAATCTTCCTTGGAATATCAAGTATTTAAAAATTATCTTTCTCTCTCCTCTCTGTGTGTCTGTCTGTCTTTCTGTCTGTCTCCCTCTTTTTTCTTTCTCTCTGCACTCCCATTCTTTTCTGGTTCTTTGGGGCATAGTCTGGTCTCAATATCAACCCTCCTGTCTCACTTTCCCAAGTTTTAGGATTATAGGCTTCATATAGCAGACTCAGCTCAAATACCTTCTCTTAAAATGCATGTTAAAGGCCCTCACTTAATGTCCTGAGCTTCTAGACATGGTCTATTCTATAGCATGTGTGAGCATAGGCAACCTTTCTAAGTTTTTCACACCACGGTACGTCATTTCTATTTGAAACCTAGTTCACAAGCAAAGTGAAATGTCCACGAGTTACAGGTGCACCTGTGTGTAGGGCAGCCCTCACTCCCCCTAACTGCATGGGATTGGTGGCCCAGGCTGGCTCTGTTCTTTCTCATACAGCATTGATTCTTCTGAAACATTATCACACTTCCGCTCTTATCCTTGTGACTCACAGTGTAAGCCAAGGTCTTTACTGGCCTGCAGGGCTTGACAGCAAAAGTTTCAGCACTCCCACTTGTCTTAGCTCCCAACCCATTTCCTACTCTTCTCGGACTGTGCATTATTTTCCTGCCTCTCTTAACTGTAGCTTCAGAGATGGCCCTCATCCTCCCCCTGGGATGCCCACTGCCCACATGTATGCTGAATTCTTTATTAATTACACTTTATTCATTTTGAATCCCCCACTCCTGTGGTTCCCTCTCTCCTCCAGTCCCAATTTCTCCCTTCCTCCACCCTCTGCATGCATGCCCCTCCCCAAGTCCACTGATAGGGGAGGACTTCTTTTCCTTCCTTCTGATCCTAGTCAATTAGGTCTCATCAGGGGTGGCTGTGTTGTGGCCTGGTAATGCTGCTTCCCCTTCAGGGGGAGGTGATCAAAGAGCAGGCCAATCAGTTCCTGTCAGAGACAGTCCCTGTTCCTATCACAATGGAACCCACTTGGATACTGAACTGCCATGGGCTACATCTGTGCAGGGGTCTTAGGTTATCTCCATGCATAGTTCTTGGTTGCAGTATCAGTCTCAGGAAAGACCCCTGTGCTCAGATTTTTTGGTTCTGTTGCTCTCCTTGTGGAGTTCCTGTCCTCTCCAGATCCTACTTTTTCCCACTTCTTTCATAAGTTCCCTGCACTCTGCCCAAAGGTTGCCTGTAAGTCTCAGCATCTGATTTGATAGTCTGCAGGGCAGAGCCTTTCAGAGGTCCTCTGTGTCAGGCCCCTGACTTGTTCCCTCTTTTCTCCTCCTTCTGATATCCAACCTCTTTGCCTTTCTGTATAGGAATCGAGCATTTTAGCAAGAGTCCTCCCTCTTGATTAGTTTCTTTAGGTGTACAGATTTTAGTAGGTTTATCCTATATTATATGAGTATATACCATGTGCATCTTTCTGCTTCTGGGATAGCTCACTCAGGATGATCTTTTCCAGATCCCACCATTTACCTGCAAATTTCATGATTTCCTTGTTTTTTTATTTCTGAGTAATATTCCATTGTGTAGATATACCACAATTTGTACATCCATTCTTACACTGAGGGGCATCTGGGCTGTTTTGAGGTTCTGGCTATTACAAATAAGGCTGCTACAAACATGGTTGAGCAAATATCCTTATTGTGTACTTGAGACTCTTTTGGGTATATGCCTAGGAGTGGTATAGCTGGATCTTGAGGAAGCGCTATTCCTAGTTGTCTGAGAAAGCACCAGATTGCTTTCCAAAGTTGTTGTACAAGCTTACATTCCCACTAGCAGCAGAGGAGGGTTCTCCTTTCTCCACAACCTCTCCAGCATGTGTTGTCTCTTGAGTTTTTGATCTTAGCCATTCTGATGGATATAAGGTGAAATCTCAGGGTCCTTTTGATTTGCATTTCCCTGATGGCTAATGATGTTGAGCATTTCTTTAAGTGTTTCTCTGCCATTCGATATTCCTCTATTGAGAATTCTCTGTTTATCTCTGTACTCCATTTTTTAATTGGATTACTTGATTTTTTTTTTGCTGTTTAGCTTCTTTAGTTCTTTGTATATACAGGATATTAACCCTTTGTCAGATATAGGGTTGGTGAAGATCCTTTCCCAGTCTGTAGGCTGTTGTTTTGTTCTGATGACAGTGTCCTTTGCTTTACAGAAGCTTTTCAGTTTCATGAGGTCCCATTTATTGATTGTTGCTCTTAGAGCCTGTGCTGTTGGTGTTCTGTTCAGGAAGTTGTCTCCTATGCCAAAGAGTTCAAGCCTCTTCCCCATTTTTTCTTCTAAAAAAATCAGTAGCCCTCCTGTATACAAAAGACAAAGGGCTGAGAAAGAAATTAGGGAAACAACACCCTTCACAATAGCCACAAAGGACATAAAGTACCTTGGGTGTGAACCTAACCAAGCAAGTCAAAGACTTGTATGAAAAAAATTTCTAGTCTCTGAAGAAAGAATTAGAAGAAGATATCAGAAGATGGAAAGATCTCCCATGTTCATGGCTTGGCAGAATTAATATAGTGAAAATGGCCATCTTACCAACAGCAATCTACAGATTCAATGCAATTCTTTACAGACCTTGAAAGAAAAATTCTCACCTTCATATTGAATAACAAGAAACCAAGAATTGCTAAAACGATTCTCTACAGTAAAAGATCTTCAGGGGGTATCTCCATCTCTGACGTCAAGCTGTACTATAGAGCAACAATACTAAAAACTGCATGGTGCTGGCATAGAAACAGACTGGTCAATCAATGGAATCGAATAGAAGACCCTGACATAAATCCACACACTTATGGACACCTGATTTTTGACAAAGATGCCAAACCATTTAGTGGAAAAAAGACAGCATCTTCAACAAATGGTGCTGGTCTAACTGGATGTCTACATGTAGAAAAAATGCAAATAGATCCATACTTACCACCCTGCACAAAACTAACGTCCAAGTGGATCAAAGACCTCAACATAAAACCAGACACACTAAACCGCATGCTGAATTCTTATGTCTCTGAATTCCGAATGATCTTACCAGAGTCCACCCCTACCCTTCTTGCCTGGTCCACTTGCACTTTTCTTATGACACCCTTAATGCCACCGTTTTACTTCTTCACCTACTTTTTCTTTTAGATCTGAACAAGTGTAAGCAGCACCACATAGTTTGGTATTTGTTCTGTTTGTGCTTTATCTCGGGATGCCTGCAAAGTGCCTGGAACCTGGTGGGTACCAACTAAGTGTTAACGGAAAGAACAAATGATTGAAAATGGACAGGTGAATGGCTTTCACCCTCACGATAAATTAAATTATAAAGATAAGCAAAAAATCCAGGATTTACACTCATGTCACATTTTGGTCAAAGCCACCATTCTTTTTATTTTACCGGGTGAACTGATCTGAGATGTGTGGACAAAATATCAACAGCAGAGCCTTTTAGTAAGTGTACTATTACAAAAGGTTTTACCTCTCAGCTGAATTTAGCTTTATAGATTTCCAAATGCAAATTGCCTAATAAATTGTAGTTTAAAGGTGTAACACTGAATAGAATTTAGAAAATTCCTTTCTGTGATTTAAACAAAGGACTTTTGCAAGTTGGATCAAGAAAAAAAAATCACCTCCCATACAAATTAGGGGAGAGTGGCGTTTCTAGATAAGCAGGACAGAGATTTCCAGTGTTTCTCACCAACTATGTAGCTAATGGGAATGATGGCTTTAAGCCAACTACCACTTAAGGGAAGAAAAAACTTCAACAAGTGAACTGGATGGATAGCATCCACGGAAATATGATATTCAACAGTCTCCCCGAGTGAATGAATAAAGTTTTCAACCTGTTTACCTATGTAACATGTCTTCTCATCATCAGATTCAGGGTTAATTATTCGACTGGTTTAATGTGATGAAAATTGTCTCAAGGATATCTTCAGTGGTCACATGAAGCATGGGGTCGGGTGGGGGCTAAAGCAGACTACTGCTGCAGCAGCCAAGGGCCTGAGCCCCAAATTCAGATCAGAAAATGAGCTGAAATTGAGACCAGTCTAGATGGGGA
Source organism: Meriones unguiculatus (assembly GCF_030254825.1). Taxonomy (NCBI): domain Eukaryota; kingdom Metazoa; phylum Chordata; class Mammalia; order Rodentia; family Muridae; genus Meriones; species Meriones unguiculatus. The sequence goes on along the minus strand of NC_083367.1, from coordinate 23,858,566 downwards.
CCTATGTGTGTTGGTTTTTATCTGGGACAGGATGAATGAAGTCAGCTGCTGATACTATACAGAGGTTCAGATCATAGCTGATAGGAATCGAAGAGCAAAGTCTAGCCAGGAGGTAAGCAGGGTAGGAAGAAAAGACAGATCCCCAAAGACCTTCGCATAGTCTGGTTATGTTTTCAGGGGCCAGCCAGGTGGGATGAATTCAGGAGGACTTCATGCACTGATCTGAGGGACGGACCCACAGGCCTGTTCATGAGGAGCAGGCGATTGCCACAGCTTTGGTCATCTCTACCCAGAATACATATGTCACTATTCTTTGTTTCAAGGTGTCCACTGAAACATATGGTATTCTTATACAAACATATGTGGAATGTTGCAGGCCAGGTGATTCTTTATAATTTTTACATTTATCTAGAGGGAACAATTGTCATAGAAGGATTGGGGAGTTTTGAAATTTTCCTCTCTGGTACCATAATCATCGAGTAGCTTGATACAAACACACGGACTGACTTTAATAGTGAAAATTTCCCAGTGTTTCAGTGCTGATGTTTCTCTTTTTAATTAATTAATTAATTAATTAATTTATTTATTCATTCACTTTACATCTTGATCATAGCTCCCTCTCTCTTCTCTTCCTGGTCCTACCCTCCCTTTCTCTTCCTGTATCTCCCTTCTCTTATTCTTCAGAGAAGAGGAGCCTCCCTACCAATACACCCCAGCACATCAAATCATTGATGCCCTTTCTTTTTGTTTAATTTAAATACATTTAAATTTTTTTTCACTTTACATCCCGATTTTAGACCCCTTCCTCATCTCCTCCTTGTCCTACCCTCCCTCCCTCTTCCCTCCTATTCCCCTCCACTAGTTTTCAGCAAGGAGGAGCCCTAGTCCCCTACCCATTGACCCTAGCCTATCAAGTCTCATCAGGACCACCTGCATCCTCTTCCCCTGTGTCCTGGCAAGGCTGCCCTTCCAGGGGAAAGTGATCAAGGAGCAGGAAATTGCCTTTTTCTTTAGTAAGCTTAACAGAGACTAATAATAACAAAGAATGCTATTTACAGAGTTTGAATACTGGTTACTATATTTATACAGAGAAAGAAAATGGAAAAAGAGTTTGAGGGGAACTCTCTTTTCCATTGAGTATACATAATTCCATAAAACTATACATATTTCATTATACCTATGTTCTTATGATGTGATGGAAAGCATTGATAACATGGAGTCATATGCAAAGCTTTATTTGCTTGTCAGGAAAGCATTTCTCTGAATGTCTTACATTTTGAAAACTGTCAGCAAATGTTATTTATTGTTGAGGAAACCTCTATTTACTTTAGAAATGTTTGTTATATCTCATTAAAAAGAAGTGAAGTTTTGTTCTTAGGATGAGAAGCAGGAGCAGGTTCTTCACTCAGGGTAAATGACATTGAAGGCTGTGACTGAGAGCATCATGGGAAAGGGGAGGAACCTGTTTGACATTGGTGAAAAGTTAAGTTGCAATCACAAGCCAAGGACACAAATCTACAGGTGGGGAGACAAAAGCTTATCTTGGATGCTCTGTTTCCACATTTGAAGTGATATATTTAAATACATCTTGACATCACTGACTTCAAATCTCTGTGAGAAGAGGTGACGACATTCTTGGGTTATGAAGAGAAGTATATTCCCCAGCTAATTCTCAATGTCTGGGAATCTGACTCTTGCTTTTGTCTGTAAGAATTAGCTAGTTATTTTAATTCTATTTGTTTTGTTCAGATTTCAAGTAGAAATAATAAAATATTTGATTTGATTTTGTACATACTTTAATTTTAGGTGCCAAGCCAGTTAGGGAAGAAAAGTGCCTTAGACAAATTTACTGTGTCTAAATGAGATGAAATTTCAAATTATGTATATGCTTTATATATCATGAAGTTAGAGATTACATGAATGATGCATGTTTCAATATAATTCATTTAAATTGACTTGTAGTATGCTTGACTCATTTTGTGGATTTTGATAAGTACACCTCAAATAATGTCAAATTGAATCTATTCCTCCTCTTATTCCAGCTTAATGTTTATATTTATTATTGTTTATGATACTATATTTATCACTTTATCTTCATACTTAAAACATTGTCAAAGAGTATGGTTTTTGCAAATAGTTACTCCATATTCAATCATTAGTTAGTAATTACTCAACTAATCTCATATCAATAATTACTCCAAATATCAGTATCATCAGAGCTGAGAGGCTTGCTAACAAATAATGCTGTGTGTCTTCCTTCTCCTCACATACGATGGTTAAACAGGTGGCTTCTACTTCAGAAAAAAAAATTAGAATTTTGAAAAGGGATTAGACAGTCTTTGAAGTTTTTAAAATTAGGTATTTTTCTTCACTCTTGACATGCTGTTTTCATAATTATGTGTTCGTAAGATGATTGATCTTAGCTATGCACCTTTTTTGTGAATATATATTCAAATGCATAGTTAATTTGTTACATTCAACCCAGTGTTACAGATAAGTGTTGTATTTTACGTAATTTTGGCATTGACATGTATGTTGGAGGAAGGTCCAATTTTGTTTTCTTTTTTCACATTTGTTTGTTTGTTTGTTTATTACAATTTATTCACTTTGTATCCTAGCTGTAGCCCCCTTCCTCCCTCTTTTCCTCCCACACCCCTCCCCCAGTCCACTGATAAGGGAGGTCCTCCTCCACTTTCATCTGACCCTAGCCTATCAGGTTTTACCAGGACTGGCTGCATTGTCTTTCTCTGTGGCCTGGTAAGGCTGCTCCCTCTCAGAGGGAGGTGATCAAAGAGTCAGCCACTGAGTTCATGTCAGAGACAGTCCCTGTTCCCCTTACTAGGAGATTGAGCTGCCATGGGCTACATTTGTGTGTGTAGGGGTTCTAGCTTATCTCCATGCATGGTCCTTGTTGGAGTATCAATCTCAGAAAGGACCCCTGTGCCCAGTTTTTTGGTTCTGTTGTTCTTCTTGTGGAACTTCTGTCCCCCCAGGTCTTTCTATCTCCCCCGTCTTTTGTAAGATCCCCTGCACTCTGCTCAAAGTGTGGCTATGAGTCTCAGCATCTGCTTAGACACCCTGCTGGGTAGAGTCTTTCAGAGTCCCTCTGTGGTGGGTCCTGTCCTGTTCCCTGTTTTCTCCCTCTTCCAATGTCTATCCTGTTTGCCTTTCTGAATGAGTGAGCACTGAGCATCTTACCCAAGGTCTTCTTTCTTGCTTAGCTTCTTTGGGTGTACAGATTTTAGCATGTTTATTCTGTATTGTATGTCCAATATTCACTTATAAGTGAGTACATACAATGTGTGTCTTTCTGTTTCTGGGATATCTCACTCAGGATGATCTTTTCGGGTTCCCACCATTGAATGGCAGAGAAATACTTAAAGAAATGCTCAACTTCTATTGTTATCAAAACAACCCTGAGATTTCACCTTACACCCATCAGAATGGCTAAGATCAAAAACTCAAGTGACAACACATGCTGGAAGGAATGTGGAGAAAGGGGAACCCTCCTCCATTACTGGTGGGAATGTAAACTTGTACAACCACTTTGGAAATCAATCTGGTGCTTTCTCAGACAATTGGGAATAATGCTTCCTAAGCATATATCCAAAAGATGCTCAAGTATACAACAAGGACATTTGCTCAACCATGTTCATAGCAGCTTTATTCATAATTGCCAGAATCTGGAAACAACCCAGATGTCCCTCAACTGAGGAATATTTACAGAAATTGTGGTACATTTACACAATGAAATACTACTCAGCAATTAAAAACATGGAAATCATGAAATTTGCAGCTATGCACCCTTTAAAAGTAATTAATTGCAGCTGAATAGTTTGAAACAAAACAAAAACTGCATAAAATTATCAATGAAAGTAATAAAAACAGAAAGTATGTGCTTTTAAATTTAGTTTGAGAGTTTTTACTATTTTAATGGAGAAAAAGTTATTTATATATTAACTTTTTAAATACAACATCTCAATGAACAACAAGGGTAAATAATGGGACTACAGGCTTGTGCTATCACTCCTGGGCAAGAATGATAGGATTCTGACCATCACTTACTTTAAAGATATATTTAAGATACAGGTTTTTTGGGTGATCTCCTTCATTTGTGAAATTCTCTAACTTTTCATAAAAAACATAGACACTAACAATTTTTGTATGCTACATATTTTAATATACTTATTTGTATAAAAGTTTTACTAGAATATTTTAGTTAAAAGAAAAGACTCCCACTTGGCACATTTAACTTTAATTTTCACAGAAATAGTGTGAGCTTTGTGGATTGTCGGTCTCATCTGTCCTTATTTTAAAATCAGTTCTGAGGACTGAGAGGAGGCAGCAGAGCATGCTGGGAAACACTTTACCACTGACTCACAGCCCGAATCCTAACAACAGCATATTGAAGACTGAGAGACATTCAGACTTTTATCAGATTTTAGTTAACAAAGCTCAGCTTTTGAAATCATATTTGAATGTATCTTAAAGTAAAGTTGAGCCCTGGAGAGGTGGCTCAGTGGCAAAGTGCTTGCCTCACACAAGAGCAGGGTCAGGACCTACACAAGGATGGGTGAGTCATGGTGATGAGCCTGCAGTCCAAGCATTCAGTAGGCAGAGCCAGGCATTGCCAGGCCAGGCTGGTGATCTAGATTATCAGAATCAGTTCGCTTCAGGTTCTATGAGAGACCCTACCTTGGTAAGTACAGTGGAGAAGGATGGAGGAAAACACCTGACAACAACCTCTGGCCTCCTCTCACACGTGTACGCATGTTCACACACACACATACACACACACACACACACACACACACACAGGTCACTGTGCTGATAGAACTATAATGAAGAAGGTGGAACAAACACCAGGGATATTATTTGAAAAATCACTAAAGCAATGTATCTATTTCCATAGGATACAGAATGGAAGCAAAAGTAAAATTCTCTTTATCATATGCAAATTTTATGCTCTAGGCCACATGGGGGTGTAAATTAAGACCCAGAGCCTGAAGTCTGGTTACCCTATGCAAATCTTCATCTGGCCAACAGCAAGGAGACCTAGAGCAAATGTTTATAACCTAAAACAAATACTGACTGCAAAACAGCAAACTAGGCACACTTGCAAGGTAATGGTGAGAGAAAGATAAAGGAAATTAAAAAAAAAATAATGGGAAACATTCAGATACTAGTTAAATAGGAAGCAATACTTCAAAAATTTTAAAAAAGATTTTTTTTTCTAAAAATGATAATAAGAATTCACAAGTAAAAAAAAATATATATATATAAAGGCTGGAGAATGGCACTGCTCTTTCAAAGGACTCCAAATCCCTGGATTTAATTAAGCTGGTAAATCCCTGGATTTAGAGTTAGCAAGATCTGTGAGCCACCTGAAATGGGAACTGGGAAACCAAACACACCTGTTAAAACTATATTTGATGTGTTTGACAAAAGTACACACTCAAATAATAGTAATCAAGATATAGAATATACTCATGATTCCATAAAAGTTATCCATTCTTTGCAGCCAGGCCCCTCTCTCCAAACAGTGGTATATCTTCTTGTGGCAGTAGATTTGCTTTGGCCTTTCTAGAATATGTTCTATGTGCACCTGACTGTGCTCTCTTTTGTCTGGCTTCTAGCTACCAGCATGACTTTTTGGTGCTACAGTGAATTCTTGTAAAAATCAGCAATTTCTGCATTCATTTGCATAATGTGTAATTGTATAGCTGTACCACTGTATATTTATGGTCTTACTTTTCTTGGATAGATACTAAAGTTATTGGCTCATATGCTTAGTGCGTATTTAGCATTTTAACATCTGCCAAGCTATTTTCCAAAATGGCGGTTCTCTTTTTACACACTCATCGATATTGTCTGAGTTCCAGATGGTCCATACTCTCATTAACACATGGTGTCATCTTGCAACTTTTACCTGTGTGTTGCCATTTAAATTTTCATTTGCTGATAATGCCTTCAATTTTTTTATGCTTCAGTTTGTTTTACCTTCAAATTTCTGATATTTCTACCTCAATTTGCCATACGTTGCAAAGCCACTTAAATGAATTTGTTTTTACAAATATTTTAAACTCTCAGTTTAGCAATGCTATATTGTTCTTTGTAAGGATACATTTCATTTCTTTTTAAATTGTGCTCATGGTTTTTTTTAAATAGGTTAAGTTCTAACCTATTTATGCTAATTGTTTCAATATAAATTTCTCCACATTATATTATCTCTGTTATTTCTGGGTCTATGACTAATGACTATTATTTCATCTGCTTATACTTTCTTTGCATGACTAGGCTCATTTTATGGGATGCTGAATATCAATTATTGACAATCTAGATTTTATCATCTTCCTTCATGGAATTTTAAATCTTGTTTTCAAATGTCATTAAGTGATCCCTAAAGTAGTTTGAGTTCTAAAGGTTTAGGTTTTTAAGTTAATCAGAGTGATTTTTACCATATTCTTTTTTTTCTAATGTCAACTTTGAACTAGTTGAAATATTCAGAATCTCAAGTAAATGTCCCAGTAAGTGTGTGTGTGTGTGTGTGTGTGTGTGTGTTTTAAACAATCTCACTTCTATGGATTTATTTATTCATATAGTTACTTATTTTTTAAAACTTTTTATAATTTCTTTGTGAGTTTCACATCATGCACCCCAATCCCATTTATCTCCCTCATCCCTCATACCCATGTAACCTCCCCAACCCAGCACAGAAAAAAAATCTCATTGCGGAAGCTGTGGTAGGTCAGTGTATCACACAGTCTACCCTTTTGTCCACACTTCTTTCCTCTCAAATGTTTATTGCAATGAGTTGTTGGTCTGGCTCAAGGCCTCTAGCTTCTACTGGGACTCTTCTTAGATATCCTGTTGTTGCTCTGTGTCATGGAGATGCTTTAGTTTTGGATGTGCAGGATCAACCTCTTCATGTACTCCAGCAGTTCATAGATAGGGTAAATGTTGGGGAGGGACAATTCAAAGCCCTGGATTTGGGCCTGAGATGTGTCTGACTTGGTCAGCCCACTGGCTCTTCTGCTCTCACATCTTTGGGGCCAACTCAACCACAACCCCACAAGCAGGGCCAGTCTACCCTGCTGCCCAGATGAGGTGCAGGGCCTGCTCTCCCAGGTGCTGCAGCTGGTGAGATACATGGCCAGTTCTCCCACTCTTCTGACCCCAAGGCCAGCTCTTCCATATGCCGTGAATGGCGTGGGATGAGGGAGGGAAAGAGGATGTCTCTCTCTCTCCTCTGTGTCTCCACCCAGCAGATAACAGGCAGGGCCTGCTCACCTGCAACCCCCACATCCAGGGCCAGCTTGTCTGTGCTGCCCAAGCAAGGGGCAGAGCCTGCTCTTCTGAATGCTGAATCAGCTGAGGGGCAGGGATAGCTCACCTGCACTCATGACACTAGGCTAACTTTCCTGTCCACCACAGGTGGCAAGAGGTGAGGGTGGGCAAAGGACAAGTTATCCACATGGCGGACAAGTTGTGAGGCCAGCTCTCCCATGTTCACCCCCTCAGAGCCAACTCATTCATGCCCCTGCCATTAGGGTCAGCTCTACTCTACTGCCCAGCTGAGGTGCAGTGCCTGTGCTCCTGGTCTCATGACTCTCTCAGGGCCAACTCTCCTGACAGCTGCTGGTGCCTAGGGCGAAAGGAAGGGAAGGTGATCTCTCCAAGAAGTAGGGCTAGCTATTCTGTCCTCAGGCCCTCTGGGCCAGCTCATCCACAACCCTACATGCAGGGCCAGCTCTACTATGCTATCTAGCTGAGGAGCAGGGCCTGCTCTCATGAGTACTGCGGCAGGTGAGGGGCAGGGACAGCTCTCCTGTTCTCACGACCCCAGGGCAAGCTCTTCTGTCTGTTGTAGGTGACAGAGGTGGGGGGAATCTTTTCACATGTCACCGCATGGCAGTCCACCGGCATATTTATTTTAAAAATTGCACTCAGGGCTGGGATTCAATACCAGAGCTTCATGCAAGCAAGGTAAGGGTTCTACCATTAAGCAACCCCTCTAATGCCATGTGCTTATAGTCTACATATATGTAGCTGAGTTTTGGACAACTAAGTAGATGAGACCCTGTGGGAATCTCTGGAGTTCATTTGTCTCCAGGATCTTTCCCCAAAACATTCCAGCCATCTTAACCTGCCACAACTGTGCTAACTGCATGGCTTCTTAACTCTGGCTCTGCACTCCATGCCTTGCTGCTGAGCTACAGTGGCTTCAAAGAAAGACAGGAAGGTTTGGGCTGCTCACATTTTTATTCTCCCTTCCTGGATGACAGTCCTCTGATGCCCATTTCTAAGGTCTTAGCACTACCCTTTCATATATTCAGCCTCTCTATAATTCTATGTTAAACCTGAAAACAGGTTGTTCTTTCATAGAATATATTCTGATCACTTCGAGTTTCCCCCTCAACCACCCCAGATACTCACCCTCTATATCCAAATTCATCCTCTTTCTTTCTCTCATTAGAAAACAAAGGTGAAAGTAACGGCCTAGACAGAAGCCACAGAAGAGAACCGTTAGAAGTTGTGATAGGGTGCTGAAGTGTATCTCTTCACAGCCGGCGGCTTCTGACGGGAACAGGTGGGGAAGGACGCAGTTTTCTTCTAGGGGCTGGCCACCAGGAGATTGACCATGCCCAGTGAATATGTGGGCAACACAAATTGGACTTTTTTTTCTTATCTTTCTTTTCCTTTTTTTGGTGGGGGGGAGCGTTCATAAGGGTTGGGGAGCACATCTGGTAGGACTGGGAAGACAGTGTGCTTCAGGTTCATGATGTGAACTTTCCAAATAATCAATAAAAATAGTATGGAAAGAGAGAAAGCAAAGATTTTATTACAAGCAACATTTCTGGTACACACTCTTCTACACAAGGACTTCATGACTGTTCTTTTTCCCACAGCCTTTTATTATGGGCAATTTGAAATGTATACAAAAATGAATAAAGAACCCCAGTGCACTCTTACCGTTCATTTTAAACACTAATCTCCAAGTGACAAACTTGTTTGCCTGACAGGCCTCCTTGCCTCTCACCTACCTAAATTATTTGTAAATAAATTATCAGGAATAATTTAAGAGAACACATTGTAAGGCTTAAATCTGTGTTAAAGAAAAAATAACAGTAGAAAAATAGTACTTTATGGATCTTTTATCATTTATTTGATAGTCATTCTTGAAGACTGGTTTGTTAATCTCTTCTTTCAGAAAATGTACAGCTAAGTATAATATTTTAGGGGAACCAGATGCATTAGAAAATACTCATTTAAAATGTGTCTTTATCTTGCTGCTGCACAGCTGCTTTGGACTAGGTTAATCAGTTGAACAGTTTGTGGCTCTTGAGCAATGTCTTGTGCAGGCATGAACTAATTTGGCTAAAACTGATCACACATCAGAACCTCACAGTTCAAATGATGCTATGGATTTACCAGTAATGTATAGGAGGAAATTAATGCCGACTATTTAATGAAAAATAATATTCTGTAAGTAAAGAGACAAACATGAGACAGCATGGAAAATAATTTTAAATGATATACTAATACAATTAATAATCTAGAAAAATTAATTAGCATGTTTTTGCAAATTCTAATTTGTAATATTTATGCAACATTTTAAATAAACAGCTAAAACATTGCACGCATACTTAAAAGTGATGTAACATTTGGAAAACATAGTTTCTTTTCCTTCTCTTCCTTCTATTGTTTTTCAGTGCTGGGGCTCAAACTCAGGGTCTTGTGTCTAGTAAGCAAATACACCACATAACTGTAGTCTCAGCCCTTTGGAATTACCTTGAAAGGAATGTAGAAAATGATAATGTTTCTTTTTTTCTAATATATCAGTGGTTGCGTTCACATTTTTCTTTGAAAATTCCCATTACCGATGCCTCCTTAGTAAATGCAAGCTGAAAATAAACAGCGAGCAATAGTTCTGTTACTAACAAACTTAAGTATGTTAGCTTATTGGATGACATTGAAAGAAGCAGGCAGACAGAAGCCTGAAATGAGAGCCAAGTTTCACAAAAGGAGGAGCCTTGCAAAACAGAATAGAAGTTGGAAAGTCCATCAGCCATAGCTAAACCAACAAATTCAATACCTCTAGGAAAGCGCCAGATTTCAGTTAAAAAAATATATATATACTACAGTTGACATTTGGGAGTAAGTTGATTATCTTGTTATCCCAACACCAATGATATTTAGGACATGTATCTACAAGTTCATGCTAATGAGTCCATAGAATATTATAAATGAAAACATACTACAATACAGTTCTGCTGTTGACAGTAATTTGATTATTTTGAAGAAAACATCACATGCAGTTTTAAAAAACATATGGCTAGTGTTTGCAATGAAGCTATTGGTTTCTTCCACAATGGAGAGAATTTTCCAGAAGCATGTGTTGGGAGTGCCGTTGTATCATCTCTCACGTAAATGTGAAACATAACGTTTTCAATTACTTATTAATCCATATTCCATGTTAACGTTTCCTCAGAAAATAGCATTGGCTTATGACTGTGCACCTGCTTCTGTTGATTGTATCTGTGTGACTTTGTGGGCTGTGTGTCTGTGAGATTGTGCTGCGTGTGTGTGTATGTGTGTGTGTGCGCACATGTGATGTGTGTACATGTATGCACATGTGTGCGAGTGCATGTGTGTATGTGTGAGTGTGTACATGTGTGTACATAAAACTCCTCTAGCTCAGTACCTCTTAGTACTGAAATATTCCATTGTCCAGCCTAAAATTTGGTTCAAGGCAAAAATGAGAGCAGTAGCAAGCCAAATTCTGCCACATGTATAGAATGTTGCCTTGCCTTCATTATCAAACATGCAAAAACTGTTTCCACAGTTTGTTCTATAGATTCTAAAAAAAGTTAACACCAGTTCCTTTAACAAGTTGTGAAAGCTGCAGCTAAGACAATTTTCAAAATTCCACACTGGATTTTCTGCTTTGTGGTCATCATTAGACAATTATGGTCTTCTATATTAATGACCTTAAAACTCCAAAGCTCCAACATTACCAGGACAGGTAGCACCAGATTCTGCAAGTTTCGTGCTTTATGTATGTATTTTGGAGACTTTGGGTTCAAAGCCGAAGTGATCAGTTTTCTTTGCTTAGTCTCAACTCTATCCATATGAGCCCAGTTCTGTCCTTCAGAGTCAAAAGGCAAAAGTTTTCATCAATGACAAGCCATGCTTGACGTAAATACTATAAACTTTATAAACTTGCTTGTTAATGAAGGTTTGGAAACTAGAGACTTGTAGGACTCACGTCAGTGAAGGGATGAAGTTATTTCTCTGTCCCAGTCTTTTCTAGGATGCTTCTAGGACCCAAATTAGACCACTATCAAGTGTCTGTATTTGAATGGAAGTTGAGGGTGTGGAACAGCATATGTGTTTGTGGGGCTAAGGGCCAGGTTATATAGGTTTGATGTCCCTAATATGAAAAAACAAAAGCTCACTTGTAGCAATGGTATTGAGCCCAGGGCTTTGTCCACAGCCGGCAAGCAAACTTGAGACTGAGGAGTGTTCTTTTCCCTCAGAACACAAAGCCTCTGAGTGCTGACACAGTACCACAAGCAGAATGTTAGACACTTTTAAAAAAACTGCTTTACGCACAAAATAATTTTGAAATATTCTATTAAATTCCTATCATGCTGTTCATGTGAGGTGAATTTGAAGAGTAAATACAAATTTCATGTCTAGATTTGGGTTCCACTTTCAGGAGCATTCACATCCAACAATCTCCAAGTTTTAAAACACTTGTTCGACAGGTAGTTCAGGTAAGTGCTGTTCAACAAATATGTTCTTCAGAAATCCTTATTTGCAGATTCTGTGAGCAAGTATCACCCACTCTTGAGTGGTCATGTAACTAGAAACTCCAGACAGATAATGCTGTAATCTCTAGCCATCAAAGGAAACATCCCACGAATGAAATAGGTGCCATTATTATTATCAGTATTTGAAACTTTGGGGCGGGGATGGATGTCACCTTTGAAAAGTTACAGTGGCAGTATTAGTCATAACATCTATGGTAGAGAAAAAAGAGAGGGACTGGCTCATGTCATTGAGGAACTAAGGTTTTGTCATTTTGTTGTAATTTTTATGATGTAGAATGTCACATAATGTGATACAAATTTTTCACTCACCAATCACAAATGTGTACACATTTCCTCTCCTTTATACTGCCTCTTTTCTGCCAAGTCTTTTATAAGAAATTCCATGAAAAATTAAAACTACATTCCTGGGAGGGCCTTTGGAACAAGAATGGTTTATAAGGGAAGGAAGAAATAGAGTTCTGCAATTTATTAAATGTTGTGCCAGGGAAAAATAAAAATGTGGAAAACATTTCTGTTTATGAAGGTATTTAGCTTCTGTATGAAGTGAGGACACAAATCCATTGAAAACAGATTGATCTTTGGTGTGTGTGTGTGTGTGTGTGTGTGTGTGTGTGTTCATGAGATGCTTTGGGGTAAATCTTAAAGCAAGAATTTAGCTTTTTCCTAGAGCCCACCCAATACTTTTTGACAGTGGACTAGACAGTCTATTTTAGAGGTCCATAGACATCCTAATAAAGATTCCAGGAAATTGTTTTGAGAAAGAAATGTCTTCAATAAAAATTTTTATTGAAGATTAAATTCATAAAACTAAAACTATAAAAAATTATCTTCAGAATCCATTTATAATCTATATATTAAAAATGAATGAAGTCATTGTTTAGTTTTTGGTTTAATTTACCATGCATTTCATTAGTTAAATATAATTTTTTTCAAATATGCTCACACATATATAATTGCAAACACTTTTGATTCCAAGGATTTTAGATCAGAGGTATAGTTTCCCTTAAGAAAATTAGTTTAGCTGAGTGTGGTGGCACAAGCCTTCAATTTCAGCACTAGGCGCATCTCTGTGGGTTCGAAGCCAGCCAGGTCTACAAAGCCAGTCCAGGATAGCCAGGTCTACACAAAGAAACCCTGTCTCAGAAAACAAAACAAAACAAAAAACAAAAACAAGCAAACAAAGAAAATACTAAATAAAAGATTGCTTTGATATTTTCATGGTTTTATATATATATATATATATATGATATATATACAGATATAGAAATGTCACATTTCAGTCATATATATGACTTTATGTACATATATATGACTTTATATATATTTATATATATATTTATATATACTTTATATATATACTTTATATATATTTATGACTTTATATATTTATATATATTTATATATAAAGTCATATATATATTTACATATATATAGTCATATATATATATAACGTCATATATATGACTGAAATGTGACATTTCTATATCATCTGTACCTGTATATAGAGTATGTCTCTATATACAGTATATATAATGTATATCTATATGTTGTACATTTAGATAGTGTGTATCTATACAGATATAGCCATATACATCGTAGATACAGATGTGTTATTGTATACCTTGGTCATGTTCATCCCTCCACACTGTTAGTATCCTACCCACTACATCTCCTATCACCAAGTCTCCATCCTGCTTTCATTTCCCTTTGGCTTTGCTGTGTACTTTGTGGCTCAGGCTTAGCCAAGGCTACTCATGTGGGCATGGGAGCTATCACCAGGAACATGGGTAACTCATCTGTGGCTACATCACTGAAACCATCAACTTCCCAGCAGTCCTTGCTCTGAGTTTATAAGGTTGGCATATTCTGAAACTCCTTTTAGTAAAGTCTCTAGAAGCCTTTGTGTCATTATTCATGATTGAAGTTTAAGGTTCATGTGCAGAAGAATATGTTTATATTTTATGAATTCTGGATCTTGATTATGAAAAGCAGTGAAGATAAAATAAAAGACAGGTGCTCATCAGAAGACTAACTCAATAATAGGTTACAGTATGTAGTTGTAGACTGTCTTTTTTAGGTCAGGCTGCAATCCCAAAAGATCTTAGATGGGTTTATGCCTAACCTTACTCAAGGCCAGTCTAGTCTACCAGAAACCAAAGCACTGTGCACTGTGCACTATGCACTAAAGAGGGAATGAAGAGCATTGGTTAAAATGGTGAGGGATTTACTTTTCTTTTTTTAAAAAAAATTGTTATTTCTTGGTTCTGTTGCTCTCCTTGTGGAGCTCCTGTCCCCTCCAGGTCTTTCTGTCTCCTCCTTCTTTCAAAAGATTCCCTGCATTCTGCCCAAAGTTTGGCTATGAGTCTCAGCATCTGCTTTGATACCCTGCTGGGTAAAGTCTTTCAGAGGTCCTCTGTGGTAGGCTCCTGTCCTGTTCCCTGTTTTATCCCTCTTATGATGTTTGTCCATCTGCCTTTCTGAGTGAGGATTGGGGCCCAGAGGTCTTTTCTGAGACTGATACTCCAACGAAGGACCATGGAGATAACCTAGAACTCCTGCACTGATGTAGCCTATGGCAGCTCAATATCCAAGTGTGTTCCCTAGTAAGGGGAACAGGACTGTCTCTGACATGAACTCAATGACTGCCTCTTTCTGATCACCTCCCCCTGGAGGGTACTTCATTACCAGGCCACAGAAGAAAACAGTATCAGATGGAAAGGGAGGAGGACCTTCCCTATCAGTTGACTTGGAGAGGGACATGGAAGGAGATGACGGTAAAAAGGTGGGATGGGAGGAAATGAGGAAGGGGGCTACAGCTGGGACACAAAATGAATAAACTGTAATTAATATAAAAAATAAAAAAATTAAAAAATGTAAACAAATTATTTATTTTATTTTTTACATTTTATTCATTATATAATCCTAATTGTAGCACCCTCCCTCAACTCCTCCAAGTCCCACCCTTCCTCTCCATTTCTCCCATCCCCTTTGCCTAGTCCACTGAAAGGGGTAGTCCTCCTCCTCTGCCACCTGCACATTGTTTATCAAGTCTCTAAATCCCACCATTTGCCTGCAAATTTCATGATTTCCTCCTTTTTGATTGCTGAGTAGTATTCCATTGTGTAAAAATACCACAATTTCTGTATCCTTTCCTCCATTGATGGACATCTGGGTTGTTTCCAGGTTCTGGCTATTGCAAATAAAGCTGCTATAAACATGGTTGAGCAAATGTCCTTGTTGTGTACTTGAGCAAATTTTGTGTATATACCTAGCAGTGGTATAGCTGGGTCGTGAGGAAGCACTATTCCTAATTGTCTGAGAAAGCGACAGATAGATTTCCAAAGTGGTTGTACCAGTTTACATTCCCACCAGCAGTAGAGGAGGGTTCCCCTTTCTCCACAACCTCTCCAGCATGTGTTGTCATTTGAATTTTTCATCTTGGCCATTCTGATGGGTGTGAGGTAAAATCTCAGGGTCGTTTTGATTTGCATTTCCCTGATGGCTAATGAGGTTGAGCATTTCTTTAAGTGTTTCTCTGCCATTCGATATTCCTCTGTCGAGAATTCTCTGTTTAGCTCCGTTCCCCATTTTTTTTAATTGGATTACTTGGTTTGCTGCTTTTCAGCTTCTTTAGTTCTTTGTATATACTGGATATTAGTCCTCTGTCAGATAAAGGGTTAGTGAAGATTCTTTCCCAATCTGTAGGCAGTCATTTTGTTTTGATGACAGTCATCAGGACTGCCTGGTCCTCTTCCTCTGGTAAGGCAGCCTTGCCAGGGGTGAGTGATCAAAGAGCAGGGAATAGAGTTCACCACAGAGGCAGCCCCTGTTCCCCTTACTCAGAAACTTACATGGAGACTAAGCTGCCAGCTGGCTACATCTGAGTAGGTGGTCTAGGTCCTCTCCATGCATGATCCTTGGTGGGTGCATCAATCTCTGCAGGACTTCTTCACTCAGGTTTTGTTTTTAAGCTTTATTGGTCTCCTTGCAGGGCTCCTGTCTTCTCCTTTCCCTTCTACCTCCCTTTCTTCCATAAAACTCTCAGCGCTCTGCCCAAAATTTGGCTGTGAGTCTCCACATTTGCTTCGATCCCCTGTTGGGTGGAGCCTTTCAGAGGACCATCTATAGTAGGCTTCCATCCTGTTTCTTCTCTTTCACCACTTCTGATATCTATCCTGTTTGCCATTCTGAATGAGATTTAAGCATTCTCCCTAGGGTCCTACTTATTGTTTAGCTTCTTTTGGTTTGTAGATGGCTGTCCTAAATTATTCGGCTAATATCTGTTTATAAGTGAGTGTATACTATGCGTGTCTTTCTGTTTCTGGGTTACTTCCCTCAGGATGATCTTTTCTGGTTCCATCCATTTGCCTGCAAATTTCATGATTTCCTTGCTTTTAATAGTATTCCATTCTGTGTATGTCCCACAATTTCTGTATCCATTCCTCCATTGAGGGACGTCTAGGTTGTTTACAGATTCTGGCTATTACAAGTAAAGCTGCTATAAACATAGTTGAGCAAGTGTCCTTGTTGAATGGTGGGGCATCTTTTGGGTGTATGCCTAGGAGTGGTATAGCTGGATCTTGAGGTAAGGATTTCTTTTTAAAGGAAGAACTTCTACCACATATGTTACAATTAATTTGTTTTTTTCCTGCTTATTTCTTTATTCATAGGCAGGATCTCATATAGCCAAGGCCTACCTCATACTGGCTGTGTAGCCAAGGCTGGTCTTGAACTTCTGACTGCCTTGCTTCCACCTCACAAGTGTTAGGATTACAGACGTGTACGAACATACCATGTTAGATGTAACAAACTTCTAGTAGGAAAGAATGTAGTAAAAGAAAACAGTAAACATATTCTTAGATAGTGATCACAAAATCATCTCAACTACTTATTGTAACTAATGTGCAGTCATTTTTTTTTTCAGAAAAAAAAACCCTCTAAAGAGGCTAATGATGAGAAGATTCTTTGAATAGTAAAATCAATTTATGTAAATTGTGATTCCAGACTCAAGCTTTTAATTTTGATTCTTCATTTATTCTAACTTTGTTAAGAATTATTGCAGTGGAACGACGGCATGTGCTTAACTGATTTCCTTGTGTATCGGTGCCTAAGCGGAATGTTTCCTCATTGTTTTCCTTTCATTTTCTTCTTGTTGCTGTTGAATTAAACCTTTCTGCTCCCCGGCAACTTGTTGTAGGCATTTGCTTTGTATTATAACAGGACAGAAAAAGTTTTACTGGTCTCCTTTTCTACATAAAAGTCATGACAGTTTCATGTCCTGACCAATAAAGTGGAAGATGTTACACTCTTCTCAAAGAAAAGTCTGTTTTACAGAAATAGCAGAGTGTTGTTAAAATGGCCGAATAAATGTTAGAAAGAGAAGTTTTCCAGTCTGATCAAACCGATATTTAATACTATTACAGGATAATTTTTGAACTGGAGAAATTATTGGTTTCTGTAGTATCTTAATATTCTTACTTTATACTTTTTTCAGAACTGACATAAATGCAAATATTTCCATTTCCAGGTGGGGTCAAGCATCTCAACTGCTTCCTACTCGGGTTTTTTTACAGACCCGGGACCCACTGTGCAGAAGTGTTCTGGCTAGTGTTCATTTCTTCTTGGGGGCAGTCAAATACAGATGACCTGTCTTTGTGCGTGTTGTTTGTCTTACAGTTAAGGGAAGGAAAAGACTTTAAGAAAAATAGTCCTTCATCGTGCGTAGACTTCATATTTGGTTGATAATATCATTTAAAGAAAGTGATGCTCGAATGGATAAAAATACTTATGGAACCATGTATCTATAAAAGTTAAAATATGCAATATGTGTGTATTGGGGAAATAGTTGTATAGTATATCCATCTATTTGTGTATCTATCCCTACACAATACCGAGCCCTGTTTACAAGAGGCAGTATCAAATCTTGCTGCCATGTAATTTTCCTTTCAATATGGTTTGAATTAAGGCAAATGAACCCCACTATTAACTGCATAGCTGCTGTTGACTTACTGTAAATTTTATTGAAGTTTGTGCTTCAACACAGCAGAAACCATGTGTCTGAAACTAATTTGAAAGAAAAAAAAACCTACAATGTTCTTACATAGTTTTTCTTAGGAAAGCCTTCTTTACCTCTGAGCTAGGATGATGGACTGGCAGGTGCTGGTTTAGATTAAGGGACCCAAATTTGGAACTTGACTATTGAAAAAAAAAAGGTTTTGAGACTTCAGAAGGTCACTAAACATCTAAATTTTCAAATAGTATTTTCAGATTAACTGAGATAACATTCCAAAGATCAATAAAAACTGAACAGATGAATCTAAATTGTGTTTCATTGCTATGAAGTGTATCCACAGCTATAATTCTGTGCCAAACCCACAGTGAAAACCAATTACTGGTTTTAATTGGGGTCTCACATGCCCTAGCCTTACATTAAACACACCAAACGTGTTTTGTTTTAGCTAAAATGTTAAATTTATAGTTGAGTATTCTCTAAAAAATATTTCATATTTGTCTGGCTTTGGGAAGAGCACCAGTATGGTTATGTCACCTTTATTTATTTGCTCATTCAGGCGTTCACAAACAATTGTTAAATTCCAGGCACGACTCCAGTAAGAAAGCTGACGGAATAAAAGAAAAGGCTGGTTTGCACAGAGCCTGTGATTAACAGGTAGGGAGACTTTAGACAGGCAAGCCACCAAGCAAACCAGTGGCATTCACATTGTGATCGTAAGGAAGGAAAAAGATGGTATTGAGGGCTAAAGGAAAGCTCCTTCAGGGTAATTGGTCAGGAAAGCAGTTTATACAAAAATGAAATTTAAGCCGAGGTCTCACGGATAGCAGAGGCAGTCTCCCAGAATGCATTCCAGGCTCTGCAAGGTGATAAAAGAATACTTTTTGTTTTCAGGATGTTGGCAGAACACAGAGTGACTGGGGCCCAGCACTCTGGGGAAGGGAATGGTCTGAAATCTGATGCAAAAATTCTGTAATTTTTAAATTTTTGAAGTTATTTTTCTTCACGATTTATTCATTATATATCCTGACTGAAGCCCCCTCCCTCAACTCCTTTCAAAGCATATTTATTACCTTATTCATTTCTGTTGCTGTGATAAAATACTTTGACAAAAAAGCTACTTAGGATAGAAAAGGTTTATTTTGGCTCACAATTCCAGGTCACCATCCATGATCCATGGAAATCAAGGCAGGAACTAGGAGCAGACGTATCACATCCACAGTCAAGAACAGAGAGAAATGAATTCATTCTTGCTTCTAGAACTTAGCTTATTCACACATTCTCCACTCTTAGACAGCCCAAGACCAAAGCCCATAGAACAGTGTTGTTCATAGTGGACCAGGTCTTCCGGAATCATGTAACCCAATCATGAAAATCCCCCATAAATCCCCCACTGGCCAATCTGTTCTAGATAGTCACTCATTGAGACTGTCTTCCCCAATGATTATAGAGTATGTCAAGCTGACGATTAAAAGTAAATAACATTTATAAAGAGCATCTCACAGCAATCAATGGAGACTCTGGTTTCACGTGTATGTGATATGTGGTTCCAAGGACACATGTTGAGAACTAAGGACGACTTGACCAAGCTCACCCTGTCAGTAAGCAAGACAAGAGCCCTAGTCTTTGTCACTTTGCCTGAGACATCCTCTGACAATGTCCAAGCTGCTCTGATGCCCAGAGTTGTCACAGTCAGTTAATGAGCTGAACCCTAATGGAGAGTGGGAGCTTAAAAGTACAGTCAGCCTGCAGAAAGCTCTTCTGGATTCTTATATCTGAGTCCTGGCTTCTGTGCTCTTGATGGTTCTTTAACTTGCTGTCACCATTCCCTTGTCTGTCTTTGAAGAGCTGCTAATATGGAAATCAGTATATTTTGTTTTCAAAGCATGTGTTGGTCACCTCTGAATAACAGTCTGTGTGCTGCCCTATTGATATCTTCCCTTGACTGCTTTGTTTTGACTCTTCAGAAGCCAACCTTGGCCTTTGTTATCCTCTCCTTGTAGGTAAAATGTGAAAGGGCTTAATATTTGGGGGCCTCCCCTTCTCTGAGAAGAAGAGGGAGGAATATGGGGAGGAGCAGAAGGACCGGCCTGGGATCAAGCTGTAAAGTATTAAATAAATAAATGAATAAATGAATAAATAAATAAATAGGGAAAAGGGCTTGATATTAGATAGACGAGATGTTTTTGGTATTTGTAATTAGAATTACATATCTCCCAAGATTCTGTTTTAATAGATGAAACAATAACATGAAATTTTTCTTAATTAAAATATTGATTTTACTCTGAAATATTTGCTTATGAAATAAAGCATCATAGTTCAATGAGGGGCATACTGTTTGTGAAATTGTTGACATTTAAGGAATTCTTTTCACCTATTTCCTTATGAGTTTTTTTTCAATGAATTGTGAATATTTACAGAATATATTATTACTAATGCCAGATTGCAGAGCTGTATTGGAACCTAAGATCTAAATAAATCATGCTTGCTACATATTTATCCAAACTGAGCTTAGCAAATAAAATTAGGTTCCCGTCCTCAAATGCAGAAGACAGAAGACACAGTTTGGGCACTTTGCAGACAGGCAGCTTCTAGAAATGATGGCAGGACCAGCGCTGCCAGAAGCCCTTTCTTGTAGTAATCATAAAAAGAGCGGTAGTATCTGATACTCAGATAGGAGTATTTATTTTTCAGAATGGGTCATGAGTATGAGTAAAGGAAGCAAACAGTTTCCTCAGTTTTTTTGAGGCAGTTTCAAACCTTTCAGTTTGGGTGATGTCTCACAGGCAAGCGCTGTGTTTTGTGTTAATAACAGGTAGAATAAATCCAGAAGCATGGTTTATGGGCCTAGGGGCCAGATTTCTTTTTCTTGCTTTGTTATTGAGGACAATCCATAGCAACAGAATGAGCACTGGTTTCCTCATTTATCATAATGAGTACTATAAATACATATTGAGTCTGGGAAAACAGATGCCTGAATAGGAAGATGGTGGGAGAAAGACAATGGCTGTGAGTCTGCTCTATGCTAACTACTGCTTCCAGGATTTCTCTTTAAATTCCTTTCCTCTTCAGAAAATCAGCAGATCACACAGTAACCATTTTCCAAGCACACGTGCTGGATCAGTTTCTGTAGATACAAAGGAAGTCAGTAATGCCAGAAGGAAGTCGTGCTGCTTGACTTTGGGAGCCAAGATATTTGGAGACAAACTCCTCTATAGCAAGCTGATCTGCATGCCCTTCCCCACAACCATCTATATCTGACCTAAGCCAAGAGCTTCTTGGCCTGAAGCTTCTTTTATTTTATTTTTTGTCTATATACTCAAAGGTCAAAAGTTCATGAAAAGGAGATTTGGATCTTCAAAGGGCACAGAAAGAATATAATTTCTTGAGCCCTCTAAGACAGGGCTGTGATCTTAGGTGGATAAGGGAATGGGCAAACTGTCCCAGGCTAGGATATTATGAATGCACTCAGGGAAGACCATATTCTCTGCATCCCTTACATTCCCTGCAGTCTTGTGGTGAAGGTGTTGGCTGTCTTTTCAAGGATATTTGTGAATAGACTTGGAAGAAAGTGAGAAGATAGTACCCTCTTCTGTAGCAAGCCAAGGGCTTATCTTCTGTGCAGTGCAATAAAGAGAATGCTTACTTTTGGAATGAAATAGCATGCATGGTCGCTGACCATTATAAAATATATTTGCATTTCCTAACCACATTGTTGCTCTAAGAAAGTCCATCATACACCCACACCGACACACACATGTGCACACACACATAAATGTGTACACACGTGCACACACACACACAAAGGCACACATATATACACAGGTTCACACAGTCAGGTGCACAGACACACACGATCCATATCTAGGCCATATCAGTCTATGGAGAAGTGAACTTGGGAAGCATGGCAGAAAATGCTGATCTTCTTGCTTCTATTCTTGATCAGTTTACTAAAGTCTCTGGCTCAGAAGTCTCATACCTCTGCCAACATCTGTGAATTTATGGCTGACTTGACTGTTAGCTTGTGAACAGGCTACAGAATCTGAGCCATCTCACTTCTTGGGGTTCCGGTGACAAAGACAAGATGCTAATAGACTTTCTGGAAGTTAAAAGTATAACCACATGGAGCAGATAATGAGATCTGAAGACATTCTATCATCATAAGGGAACATGTCTGCCAAAGTGTTTGATACATTGGGAAATACATTGTCTCTCCACCTTACTGTGTCAGTGAGGAAGAACTGGGAGGTTACCTCATGCAAGTACCTTGAAGTAACACAAACTAAACTGTCATTAGATGTGCTGGTTGCTGCTAACTTCATTCCAGGTGTTAGAACTTTCTTCATATTATGACAGAAAGCTTGATATATACCTGTTGAGAAATGTGGTTCAAAGATCCACTCTACTCCAAAGGAAATTTCTGACTGCTCCAAGCAGATATAATTTCAGTCTCATGCCTGGAGCACAAAAGAGAAATTGGCAGCTATTGTGAATGCTTGTAACACTGGTTAGTTCACCCAGAGGATGAAAATAATAGATGAATGATTCTTGTTGAGGAGATGTTTGGCCTTGGGGCTCTGACATTTTGGGGTTCAGCCCTTCTTTACACAGATGCTGTCAACTTTAGATCCATTAGAAGACCAGAGTGAAGAATCTTTGTTTCTCAGAGTGGGTCTAGGCTTCTACGGGAAACTTTGGCTTTCCTGGGACGTTTCTGGGAAGGAGATAAAGTCTGATAGAAATCTATAGAATTGTAGAGAGAACTTAGTGACCCTGCTCATAGGCTTCATTTGTGTGAGAAAGACTGTGCAGTGCAAGTAGGTTTGGTAGAGAAACAGCAAAGGCCTGGCGCGGAAACCATTAGAATTGAGATTTATGTGAGATATTTACGTACAGATATTAATTGTGGGAGTCTACAATGAATAGAAATGGTATTGAACATCTAAGACAATATTAATTATTTAAAAAAGTATGGCATTTCAATGATTTGGGGCAGATAAGGTTTTGCCAATAACCCCACCCCTCCCTAGCCTATTTCATTCTTTGAAATTCTCATTTGTTTTCCCAATGTTTGTTGAGTGCCTCAGTCTTTTTTTTTTTTATTACAAAAGTTTATTACAGTGTACAATAGACTCCAGTATACCACTTCATTCTAGCTGGAGGTGGCAAAGATGTTATGGAAAGGAATCCAAATAGGAATGGAAGGCAGTCACCATCACCTCAGATGTGAGGAACAGCTTGCTTTTTGCCAGATTTCTTAATCCCACCTGTGGCCATGGGGGCCTTTCCCACGGTCCTGGCTTTTAGTTCCTCAAGTTTCCTCTGCTCTTTTTTCTGTTTCTCTTGAAAGCCTCATCTTCCTCATCCATCTCCTTGCCCTGCTTCTTGGGCTGTTTCAAGGGATTCTTTTGGCCATCTCCACAACCCAACGTGGTACCTACCAAAAAATCATGTTCTTTTTTTTAAAAAAAAAAAATATTTATTTTGTTATTAATTACAGTTTATTCACTTTGTATCCCAGCTGTAGCCCCTTCCCTCATCCCCTACCAATCCCACCCTCCCTCCCTCATATCCTCCCATGTTCCTCCCCAAATTCACTGATATGGGAGGTCCTCCTCCCCTTCCCTCTAGCCTATCAGGTCTCATCAGAAGTGGCTGCATTGTCTTCCTCTGTGGCCTGGTAAGGCTGCTTCCTCCTCAGGGAGAGGTGCTCATGTCAGAGACAGTCCCTGTTCCCATTACTAGGGAACACACTTGGAAACTGAGCTGCCATGGGCTACATCAGTGTAGGGGTTCTAGGTTATCTCCATGCATGGTCCTTGGTTGGAGTATCAGTCTCAGAAGAGACCCCTGTGTCCAGAAGTTTTAGGGAGAAATCAGAGAACAGGACAGGAGCCTACCACAGAGGGCCTCTGAAAGACTCTACCCATCACGGAATCAAAGCAGATGCTGGGATTCATAGCCAAACTTTTGGTCAGAGTACAGGGAATCTTGTGAATGAAGGGGGAGATAGAAAGACCTGGAGGGGACAGGAACTCCACAAGAAGAGCAACAGAGTGTGTCAGTCTTAAAGAGAATTAAGATTAAACAAATTGTAACTGTAATCAAGGCATTGATACCATATTGTGTTTGTTACATAGTGGCATAGTCATGATTTGTTAAAAGTTTATGTATAAATAAGTTCTCATGTCTTGAGTTTAAACGATGTAGATACCACATGAATACTGCCTAAGAGAAACGGCAGTTTGTGGCTTTTATTTCATTTTTATTCACATGATTTTTGTAAAGCTATCATTTAGGAACTTTATTGTACATATATCACATGTATCAAATTTCAGTAATTTTCTCTCTGTCATAATTTTAAAATATGTGACTATACTTTTTTCCTTTGCTTTTCCATGATGATCCTACTTTAATCTCTCAATTTCAAGTATCTTTTCTCAGAATTGTCTGCAAATGTATCTTATAGTTAATTGTGAAGCTCTACAAAAGACCTTAAAGACAGTTAATCATCTTTGAGTGGGAAGGTGTCAGATACTACCAAAAAGACGGTGTCAAAAATGGGGAGGAAATGAAATATATGAAATGAGTAGGCATCTACAGTGTGCTACAAGTCATGGACACTGAGTAGCCACGTGGAGAATTAAGGCAGCCTGCCGGGAATTTCTACTAAATGATTTTTTTTTTTAACAGCAAAATTTGTCCAGACTTTGCTCAAACCTAACAGGTGTCATGATTGACTAGCTTTACCTTTACTTTGCATATTGCTCTGAAGGAAAGTCATGCATTCGACAAATGCCAGGATGGCACTCATAACATGCAAGTCGTTGCCTTTAATGTACCAGCTGTCAGCAGTCTGTAATAGTTTTACTCTTATCTAATGTTGGGCAAACCTTCATCCTTGCTGACAGGACTTAAGTCACTGGCACACGGAGTCTGAAAGACTGTATAATTTTGAGAGATCAGCATGACAGGTTCATACTATAAAATGTAATGGGAAACAAGCATTTTACCCATAGGGAGGCCTCATTACTTAAAAAAAAATGTTTCTTTAATTGGGGCTACTTTAAAAACTCAGTTGTCCCTACAGTTTCATTATAATTAGCAGCACAAGAACTAGATGAACAAGAACTAGATGCTTAGTTTTGAACGGAGGGTAATGAAAAATATATTGTTAAATGAAACATTTGGTAGATGAAATCTTTAAAAATCTATTGTTTATGCTGGAAAACCACATAGGCTCCCATTAGCAATTGAGATTAAAACCACCATTTTGTAGTGGGGAAACTAACACTTAGAAAAGATGTCATATATTTGTTTCTGCCCACAGGCTAGTGTGTTAGAAAGGGAAGAGTGTTGCAATGCACGCTTTTCACAAAGAGTTAACAAAAACCAAACAGCATTTTTCTTCTTGGTTATCACAGCATAAATAAAGGTGTCTCACTCACTTTAAGATGGCATGATGCAAACAAATAAGATTTTATTCTTCTTTAGAAGGTTTGTAACTGTTTGTGCTTACTAAGAAGAAAACCTGCCAAAGACTTGTTTTCACATCTGTATTCATAAAGCGTTTGAGTCCACTTCCCCACTGCTCTCCACTTTCTTCCTCTTCCATGTGGTTAAGAAAGAAAAATGACAACCCTCCCATCCATCCTTAATGCATGGGGAGCTGACTTTATCCCTCTACAGTTTTAGGCATGGTTGAGTGAGTCCCTATTGTACCAGGAACAGACATATATTTTGCTCTGGTGAAAGCTGCTGGAGCTCATAAACATTCTGAAAATATTGAATGACTTATAATCCCTTAGGAAAGTAGACGTCTCAAAAGCATATTCTCTTGGACTTAAAAAATATAACTTATAGCACAATACCTAAGAAGTCCCAAGTCCTTGAGAAGATTTGGATCTCTGGCATTGTTTTTAGTGATCCCATGCAGACTGGGAACAAAGATCTGCCCTTGTCTAGGCAGGCTCTCTGGTACTCCCACAGACCGGACAATTTTCCTGAGCTCTCCATCACTGAAGCATTACCATGATACAACTGTGGAGGATCAGCTTTTGCTGCAGGTGGAAGGTGTCCCTCAGCTTGCCCATCTTTGCAGCGACAGCAGCAGCAGCATTCCTCAGGAGACAGCGCCGACTTCTGTCCCTGGAGGTCTGCGGTTTCTCTCCCGAGGCCCCGAGCTGGAGTAGGGAAATGCCTATTATCAGCTCCTACCTAGAAAATGAGAATTCCTAAAAGTGATACCAGTGCTGAAGTTTATCTAGATGAAGCCATTTACTCTCTGCCTGGAGGCTGTGGAATCATTGAGGACGCAGCTGTAAAGATCAGGAAAAAATGAGAGGAAAAGACATTATCTGAGAATTATATAAACAAATTGGAGACAATGATCCCTTCAGTGCCTATAAATTCTGGGCTGAAATTTATGAAGAACTTAGGAACTGAGCTTGTCTCTATTTTTAGTTGCATTTTTAAAGGAATGAGTTGCATTTTGAAAGGGGTGAGATGCACTTTTAAAGAGATGAGAGGTGAAAGTGACATGGTACTTTCTGCAAAGGAAATAATGCTCTTGTAAACTCTTAGGAAAAAGGGGAAGACCAACACTCAGTAATAAACTTGTCTAGAATCCAGCTGTTCCTGATCTGTTTCCATCCTGCTCGAGCTTAGGGCAGCCTTTCTCCTTTGTAAATATAAACAGGGTTTCTCTTAAAAAAAATCTTAAATAAAAAAAGTTGACCTTCTACACATAACCCTAATTGCATGAATCTCTTCTGCTTCAAATGAGCATGCATTAAAAGTGAGTTCAATAGGAGTGTAATTATTTTCTCATTTTGTGGTTAGTGCACTAAAGGGGAAAGAACTATTTTGTGAAAATTGGCAGGAATAATGAAAGTGAAATCTCACAAGATTTGTCCTCCTTCAGAAAAAAAAAAAAGCAAATGTAAATGTAGGTTGGAAATGCTAGTGGGTGTCACCATCAGCAAGGTTAACCTGCCATAAATTGCGCTGCTTTAACGGAAAGTTAGAGTGAAATCTGCTGTTTTGAAAACTTAATACCGGGTTTTGATTCTGAGACACGACAGCAGTGGGCTGTGTGTGTGTCATATGACAGCAGGTGGACCGCCCGGGAGTCCATCGAGTCATGTGGCTTTGTCTAAGTCCCTCCAGATAAATGCTTCACATCAGATCTTATAGGGATGTGGGAGCTGTGATGGGGTTGGCCTTGGCCAGCAAGTCATCTTATTATACACAGAAGGGCGTGGAAAGGCAGCGGCCTGAGCCAAGGCTGTGGCGTCTCCAGGCCTCTGTTCAGTTAATCTACATTGCAGCACTGTTCAGGAGCGAGAGGGTTCACACCCGACCGAGTAAAGTGTTTTTAAGGCTACCTGAATGTTGACTAGGGACCACAAACTTCTCAGTGTTCTGTAATCCTCGGCCCGGCTTCATTTTCCTGACACTGCAGAATGGAATTTATTGGCTGTTGAACTTCACACACACACAGGCACAAAACTCACTTCCAAATACAACTGGAATCTGTTTCAGGTGTTTGGAACTTGAGGTAAGTTACAGTTAGCTTTTGACAGAAGTGTTGTCTGTACCGTTATTATGTGGCAGAGCTAGTCCTGTATTTAACTTCAATTTCAGAGGCAGATTATTTTTTTTCTAATTAAGATGGATATGCTTAGAAGAAAGATGATAGAATAAATAGATCTAGAAATTGGGCAAGGAAATAAATTAGATAAAGTTCTTAATCTGTCCATGCTTAAAGTCCTTTTGCCTTTGTTTATTCCAGAAACTCTACTCACATTAATGGTAAAAGGAGGGCAGGAAAGGTGGTAATTGAAAATAGGTTACACCATCACCATGAAACTGTAACTTAACAGTTATGGGTTACAGGATTTTAGAATCTATTGCCTGTCACTTAAATTGAACATTTTTTCTAGGTAATTTGTTTTGGAATCAGGAGAGGAGTTTTGACTTTCGTGAGATCTGAGATGCTTTCATCTCAATAATACTTTACAGGCCTAAGATAAATGGATGCTTTCTCCAAGTTATGATATTTTTATTGTGTGTATTTTTTTGGAACTGTCTTGTAAGAACAAGTTTAACTTATAACATCTTAAAGTATTTCAGTATTTTATTTTATACCTGCATTTGGATATAAACTTCAACATGTACTTTGATTTAAAACCTTGATGTAGAAAGTTTTGAAATGCTTTGGCTTTACATCACTTAAACACAAATTTAGGTTGTGTGCCATAGATGTAAGCGACATAAACTGATGTTTTGTTTTATAGAAGGGATAAGAACTGGATGAAATATCACAACGAGGGTAGCAAAGATTTGTTTAAGGACAACTCAAGGAAGGTGTGCTGTTGGTGATCAGTCTTTCTGTATACACACAGTCAGAGAGAGAAACATAGTAAAGAGGAGAAAATGCCCCCTGCTTCTAAGTATCCGTGAAAACTGATTTACTGCCAAAGCTAGAGTGTTTAGGGACCTTAAAGGCGAAAGGAAGAATAAATTAGCCCAGCAAGTAAGCTTTCCCACGTGGTCTGCCGTGGAGGCTCCTGAGCTGCTCACTGTCACCTCTGTTGTCTCCTGCTTTCTTCTGGACTGCAGTTACTATTTAAAAAAAAAAGGAAAAAATAATGCCAGTATTTTGATTTCTGTCTCGTAATTCCACATTTTACTTAACTACTAAAATATGCTTATCGCAATAACTCTAGAAAGCATATGCCAATAACTGTCCACAGTGTTTTGTGTCATGACTTCTTTGGTTTTAAGTTCTAAGCGGACAAGGGAGAATGAGACCAGCTGATCCTTTATCTCTGCTTTGATTTCTTTCTCTCCCCTTCTCCGCGTTCATTGTAAACGTTCTTGGAATATTTCAAAGTTGAATGGTGTGACTGTGGAGCAAAGCACCACCACACAGAAAGGACAGGGAAGCTCTGCGTGGGTCTGAGGGCAGACACAGCACTTAACATTAGGGAGACGGTGTGAGGCAATTTTAAAAGGTAACACAGCTGTTGAAGAAACACAAAAGCCAGATGAATTCAGGAGCGCGCACCCAGGGAAGCAGACAAATTGTGCTTAGACCCAGATCTCAGAAAGCCATTTTAAATGAGGTCAAAAGGAAACAATTCCAAGTCTATCTCAACTATTTATTAGGTTTACCTAGAATGAGACCTTCACAGCAGAGAGACCAGCTCTATAATTCCTTTACGCTGTAATCCTTCATTATTCCTCTCTGTGGATCTGTTGCACAGTGAGGAGGCAACGTATGCCTAAGTATTCCGGATTGACAAATATTTAGGGTGGGAAATATCGTGCCGTTACCTGACTGCATACTACTCCATTTAATCCTGCAGCTTCCACTTCTAATGGTTTTTGTGGAGGCTGCTTAGTTGTTACTTGAAATTATGTGGTGAATGGTGTTCTCTCTTCTTGTGCCTTAGTTGTATTTGTGAAATGTGTGTTTCATGGAGCTGTTTCCTTTTATGCTCTTTGTTGGCAGGTAATTCAGATGGCTATTTAGTTTGATAGAAAAACAATTCAAACAGAAAAAAATTCATCTGTGGTTTTTAGAGTGTAAATTATACTATCATCTGTGTTTTGTTAGTTCTGTTCAATAAAGAATTTCATTTTTAGATTAGGGCCTAGGGAGAAAAGGTTTTTATAGCAATTGCCATGCAAGAAACATTTATTGAAAAATTACCTTAGAATAGTTTCCAAAAATTTAAAACATTGCATAATATTGCAGAAAATAGGTCAAATTGTACCATAGTGTAAATACATGTTTTTTTGTCTACTGTAAATTTAAATGTAAGGAACATGGTGCCAACAATTTAGAATTTTTAAGTAACTATTTTAATAGGCCAAGAACACCAAATTTGAAAATGCAGGAGTCTTTATGTACTTAAATAATTTTGAATCAATATGTTGTACAATTGGTACTTGCATTGTATATAAATAAATTTATCAATATACAATTTAATATTGCCTTTAAGGTTTTTTTTTTTTTTTTTGCATTGTATCAACTTGTTTTAAACATTAAAGGATGTCCTAGTTGCTTTCAGCATAATGATGTTTATATTTGGCGCAGTAAGAGGACTTTTAATTGTATGATTTGAAAATTTAGGTTTTCAAAATCCAGACAAGTGGAGAGAGGGTGGGGGTGAGCAGAAGCATTGGCATGTGGATTCAACAACGTTATTATTCCCCTGTTGGAGCAACTTCTCAGGTGAAGCATTCACGTTGTGAGGCCAGTTATCAGTTACACATAACAGGCACGTGACATTGGCTGAACCACCGCAGTCCACACAGTGACCCAGGCTTCACAAGGTGATGTCTGGTCTGTGCCTGCGGCCAAGCTCTCCCAAAGCTTCATGGCTGAGATGTCCTGGCTTTGTTAAGTGGTAGAGGGCTGGGTTGTTTGGGTCCTGTTTTGCTTGGCAGGTCATGATAAATGGGAGAGTTTTTCTTAACCTCGTGGCCATAACATTCCAGTATCTTGAAAAAGGCATTGTTGGGTGGAAGACATTGCCAAACAATGCCGTGTTTTCTCTTCTCAGGGGCTGGGGATAAATAATTTAGATTGTTTTAGAGCATAAGTCCTGAGAAATCATGTTTTTTTTTTTGCCACAGAGGGAAGCCTACCAATAAAGATGGGGAAACTGCTCAGCATATTCTTTCCTGGTTCCTGGTGGTTACTCAGTACAGTGAGCAACATTACTTAAATTGCAGCAGATTTAAACAGATTTATATTGTAACCGCTTCACAGTTTAGGAAGAATATCCCACTTTGATTTTTTTTTTTGTTATGATACATTGTGCCTTTGTTGTGACACACAGAACTTTTAAAAATAATGAGTAAATGTCAGCCAAAGCATTAAAAGAAGACGAGAAACAGGAAGGGAGGTGGCTTTGATATTCATGGTGCATATTTGTAAGGAGAAAACAAGTCCAGGTCCTCCTAAAACACTTATGTGCACTATTTATGTAAATGTAAAAACAGATGACCTTGTCTTGTTTCGAAACTGGGGGTTAGGGGGACGAGGAGGGGGCTTTCCCTTGAGCTGCAATACAGTATGTCCAGGCATCTCTTGGCTCCTCTTGTGGCATTTTAAACAACATACCATTGGGAGGGGTTGAAATATTTCTAGATAATTCACAGCGCATATGGTATTTCTGACAGATGACAAAGAACTATGGCACAGCCAAGGAGAAAATAGATGTAGTAGAATTTTAAGGGTTGACACGTTTTGACATCTGGTTCCATGCTCGTGGACGGTACATAAATAATTATTCCTTATTTTCCTGTGCTGTTGTTACTGAGTCGTTTTTCAAACACATGCATCAGCCTTGCAGCAAGCTCTCAAACAACGGCAACCTTGTGAGGGTTGTAGTCGATCAAGAATTATAGATGATTAGGGTTTTTTTTTCCACTTAAACATAATTTCTCCCTAGTGTGTTTGATTTTGTCTGACCTCCCTCCCTAAGCCACTGCCTCTGTACGGAGCACCAGAAACAAATACTGCAGGGGAGAAAGAAATCCACTCCATTATTTGTTAACATTCTTCCACGACTGGTTTTTAGTTTGGTTTTGTCTTTTCATCTTTTCACGTGTGTGTGTGTGTGTGTGTGTGTGTGTGTGTGTGTGTGTAGTGAGTACCTGTATGTGTCTATGTGTGTTCATATACATGTGAGCACACATATACATGCAGTATGCAGTATGCACACACATGTATATGTAACACTATTGTTTTTCATCTTTATGCTTATTTTATTGAATGTTGCCTTTAGAAGATTCATTTGTGTCTTTGATGTAGCACTTAAAGGAAATGGTGTCAGTTTTCCTCTGACTGAGGCAGAAGCAGATACCCATTTATATGCTAGGGATCACTTGCTATCACGACAAGTGAGTGGCAATTGACAAGCTGGCCGTCAGTGGTTCAGGATGGGACTTGGATGGGAACTGGTGTCTAATGTTGAAATGGGTTAGACCAGGAGGGAAGAAGGCTTCCAAGTTCTGTGAAACAGACTTCAGAGACGTTTGTGTTTTAGAGCTCTGAGCTTTGTGTATCTAATGAAAACATACTGTATCAGAATCATTCTATATTGTGTCATAATTAGATTTTTCAGAGTCTATTTCTAATTGTTGTGACTCCCAGTTGACAAAGTGGCATTCTTTTTCCTATGATAAGGCTATCAAATGCCTGTGACTGTTTTAAAACAAACATTTCAAAGCTCCGTATAGCAGAGTCTGTGTTCTGTGTTTTGAGTCATTCAGGATCAAAGAAATAAATGGTGACATTCCCTTTAAAATATCAGGTAGATCTTGTGAAGAAATGCTGAGATGTTTCAGGTTTTGGCCAGTCAAGACTACATTTCTCTAAGTTAATGCGAGGCACAGATCTGGTGGTTCATTAGTTATGTGATGAGATTACCAAGAAAAATGATATTCTCTATTTTGATGCAGAAACGATCATACATTATCCCTTTAAAATGTGAACATGTGTTAAGTTCTAGGTTGGTATTGACTTTTGAGTATTGTATTTATAAATTCACATAGATTTTTCTTTTACTGATTTAAGTAATTTTTGCAATGTCTTTTGGTAAATGTCTATATGGTAAAATTATGTATTTGTACTTACAAGTGTGATAACTGCATTTATATATTATGTTATATGTACATCTTGAAGCAGAATATAAAAGGTCACATTTACTAAATTCTGTGAATTAGAGAACAGGGAAACCCTTTAAATTCTAAGAGTTGGTTATTAGCTTTTTAAGGAAAAATCAGTTAAAAGTATGTCATTTGATTCAGAGTCTTAAATGGGAGAGCATGGTTCAGCAACTAAGATGGAATAATTACTTGAAAATACTTTTAAATACTCTCATCACACTTAAAATTTAAGTATGACCAACTTTGTGTTAGGAATTAAAAAAAAGTCACACAATCGTTACTAGTCAAGAAGTATAATTTTCACTATTTCAGAACATTAATGGGACTGTCTCTGACATGAACTCAGTGACTGGCTCTTTGATCACCTCTCCCTGAGGGGGGAGCAGCTTTACCAGGCCACAGAGGAAGACAATGCAGGCAGTCCTGATGAGACCTGATAGGCTAGGGTCAAATGTAAAGGGAGAAGGACCTCCCCTATCAGTGGACTGGGGGAGGGGCAGGGGAGGAGAAAAGGGAGGGAGGGAGGGAGGGTAGGATTGGGAGGGTGTCAGGGAGGGGGACACAGCAGAAATACAAAGCGAATAAACTTTGTAATTGATATAAAATTTTTCAAAAGAAAAGAATTAGGATCATTGTTTTTCTGCTGTATTAGGCTAGTCTTCAAAGCTCTTCTTCAACCCAGTCATAAAAGGCACTTTATGAAGTATACATTTGTACATGTAATGTTTGCTGTACAGAGCCCTTTATGTATCATTTCTTTAGTCAGAGTCACACTTACAACATTCATATTGTAAACAGAAGCAAAGCTTTACAAGTTTAACTTGTTGCTGACAGTAATTTGTATTTTATTTTCTTTTCTAACAAACAGTTTTGCATACAACAGTCTACATTTTCATAGACTTGGAACAAATTCTCCTCGCTCCCCTGTGTGTGTGTGTGTGTGTTTTCTTCATTAACAATCCACACAAATCTAATTTGTTATAATCCATACACATGTCAGTGAATAAACACCATGCCACACACCACCCATAAAGCTACAAATAGTAATTTGTCCTTTGAACTTAGAAACTTTCACTTTTGATCTTTCCATCTGAGATTTACAGTTTTGGAATTGATCTTTAATTTTCTCTGTAGAAGAAGTTATGGGTTGTAAGGCTGACTTGAAAACACTAAAATTTGAAAAATTGCCTTTATAAAATAGTATTTTCCTTTTTTCCCCTGAAGTTATACATTATTGTTAATGTTTGAGAACTGGAAGTGGCATGATAGAGCAGGAAATATCTATGATAATTGATTCCAGGTTTTTGAAAGACAATTAGTGGTATCAAAAAAAATGTTTTTTTCTTATTTATTTGCTTTCTTAGGAGCTGATTCTGCCTTTCTTCTCAAGAGATCATGAGTTTCTCAAAGCCTCTAGTGGTTAGAAAATGTGAGGAAAATATTTAGACTTTAAAGTGCTTGTCATAACAGAAAACATTCTAGAAATTATGATATTTTCTAGCTATTAAAATACTATTTGTAATATCAAATCTCATATTCTCTATAACTTATTTTATGTTGTTCTCATGTAAATGGCGGCCTCACAGTTTTGAGCAGTAAATTGAATTTGAAATAGGAAAATGACTTTATAAATGGCGATTTTTTAGCTAAAATAATCTTGGCTGACTTTCTCTGCCCGTTGTTTTTATTTGTTTTTCTCTGGCTCTTGCTTCTGCTGACATTTTTTTCCTTTATTATTAACATGTCAGTATCTCATACATTTCTCCTTGTGGGTTACACGAGCCATGAGGACAGACACATGCTGGTCTAAGTCAAGTTGAGAGCCAAGGCGACCAGGTTTGAAACTTTCCAGTGGCTATGGGACAAAAGTAGAAGAAACAAGGGGAAATATTTTATCAAACCTAATACACTCAAAATACCATCTCATTTCCCAACATAAAATATACTGCAATATTTCTTCCTTCCTTCCTTCCTTCCTTCCTTCCTTCCTTCCTTCCTTCCTTCCTTTCTTTCTTTTTTTCTTTCTTTCTTTCTTTTTTTCTTTCTTTCATGATTTTTTGAAGTCCAGTGTGTTGTTACGAAGAGATGTGCATTCTCAGCAGCCAGCTGACATGGCTGTGTATCTTCGCTGGCCACTCAGCTGAGCTGCTGGGATCCTGTCCGTCTCCCTGCATAGAAGGTGAGCGATGTCTCTCCGGCTTTCACTAACGCCTTGCTAAGTGAACACACTGATAGAGAGTGTCTTAGTTAGGGTTCTACTGCTATGAAGAGACATCATGACCGAAACAACTCTTACAAAGGAAATGTTTAATTGGGGCTGGCCTGTAGTTTCAGAGGTTCTGTCCATTATCATCATGGCGGGAAAGCATGGCAGCCTGCAGGCAGTCATGGTGTTGGAGAAGAATTTGAGATTTCTACATCTTGATCTGAAGGCCACCAGAAGGAGACTCTGATTTCACAGTGGGCAGAGCTTGTCGTATAAAACAAACAACCTCAAAGCCCATGTCCACTATGCTGCTCTTCCTCCAACAAGGCCACACCTAAGAGTGCCACTCCCTATGGCCAAGCATTCAAACAAGATTCAAACATGAATCAATGGGGACCAAGCCTATTCAAATCACCACAATGAATAAGTTGCTTTACACATCACACCTTGACTGTAATTAATGGGGTAGTGGTGCTGATCTGGTAGATACTAGAAGTATTCAGGTAATTTTTGAGACTCCTTTATTTTTTTCTTTTTTGAATTTAAATGTTACCAATCCTTGATTAAAAAAAAAAAAGCAGTTATTTCAGTAGCCTAATTTAAAAGATGTGCTTAGAGTTCTGTGGGTGACAAGAAGTAGTAAGCATGTTCTAGCTTATGTTAGTAAGCTAACAATAGTCTGCTACACATTTAAACACTTCCTAAGAAAGGTGATCTTATATTGTGTTCTTACCCTAAACACACAAATAGGATGAGAGGATTTTTTTTGAGGTGACTGATATGTTATTAGTCGATTATGATGATGACATCCCAAGTTATATTTTTATCACACCCATCAAGTGGTGTACATTAAATATGTACACTTTTTTGCATTTCCACAATACCTCAGGAAAAAAAGGAAAGAAGAATGAAAGGAAGGTAGGAAGGATGGATGGAAAGAGTGGGAGGAAGAGAGGGAGGAAGGAAGGAAGGAAGGAAGGATAATTTGAAAAAATAACAACTTGAAAGTGCCATAGGAGAGGAAAGGTTTGATGTATACCATTTACTTCTATTTCCTAGCCAGTTAATGTTAGTGCTGGGATTTGGATAAGTTGTTTAACTGATTTGTAACTCAGTTCTTTTCTTTTCTTCTCCCTTTTCTCCTTCTTTTATCTATCTATTCTATTATCTATCTATCTACCTACCTACCTATCATCTATCTATGATCTATTTATCCATCTATCTATCATCTATCTATTATCTATCTATCATCTATTTATCTATCTATTATCATCTATCTATGATCTATCTATCATCTATTTGTCTATCATCTATCTTTCTATATATGATCTATCATCCATCTACCTATCTATCATCTATCTATATACCTACCTGCCTATTTATTCATCTATCTACGTATCTTCTTTTTCCTTTCATTCATTATCTAATTAGCTGGATTTTGGAGCAAGACTCTTACTACATGTGCAGCCCATGCTGCCTTTGAACTCTTAGATATCTTATTTATGAAAGCCAGGATTTGCACTTAAATTATGACTCTGAATAAGACATAAGACTTCAGCCTTATTTCTAGCCCTGCTTGTTTTCTGATTGTTTAAAAGCAAATTCAAAGTCAGTTGGAATTTTACCGGGGACAGAGGTGGTGTATTCTGTGATTATGTGCTCGCTTCCAACACACATAATGCCTCAGAAGGTGCGGTCCAAGTAGAGGAATCAGTCCAAAGCAGGTGAACTGTGAACTTGATGTCTCATTCCACCATACAGAAACATAGTAAATTTTAATAAATATCTAAGGTTTGTGAAGTTCCAATTAACTTTTTTTCCTATTATTTAAGGAATAAGAGAGAGGCTGTGTATAGCTCACCAGTAGAACAATTGCCTAGCATGCCCTAGGTTATAGATTCTGACACTGAAACTGAGAATAAATGAATAATTAAATGAGAAGAAATTAGAAGTCATCATGAAATAGAAAGGTTTTGGACTTTGGCACAGCTGTAGTTTTCCAAGGACAGATGCAGTTTTCAGATCACAGCAACACTTCAGTCAACTGCAATATTCAGTCAGTTTTGTTCAGAAATGTCTGTACAGAACGTCCTTTCATTTCCCCCTCGGCTCCTATTTCAGCTTGGATCTTCACTATCCTCAGTGCTAAGCTGCTGACTCACTCAGTGAACAAGCATCTACTCAGTGCTGGGGGTATAGTGCTGACAAGGTCAATGGCATGTGTGTCCTATGGAACTCAGAGCCTCTGCTATTGTGGGTGGCTCATTTCTGCCCTCTGGCATCCAGTTGTCTCCTTTCCACTAATCTTATAGGCCACACCCATTCCAAAGATATCTTAGGACTTTCCACAGTCTGCGCTGCCCACAGGTAAAGGTCTAACTAAGTTCTTTGCTTGGTTTAGGAGCATTATCACATGATTTGTCTGGCAATCCCTGTGTTAGTAAAATAACTACTTTTAGGTGCACCGAGTCATGGTTGTCCACGGTCTCTACTGCTCACTTCTGAGGCCAGTTCATTTGCTTGTTCTCTCATCTCCTTTTAGCAGAGTTAGTTTATGTCGTACATACCCACAATGCATCTGCTCAGTTCTTATATAGTGCTCACACATCGGAAAGACTAACTTCCCTCATCTGACCATGAGCAGACTGGACACAATATTACTAACCAATGAGGTGGAAATATAACTCTAACAATAGCTAAAGAAAAGCAAACTCCTTCTTATCAGTATAAGTTATAAGCCAAAAAAAAAAAAAAAAAAAAGTCTGTGGACAAGTTACAGAAAGCAGCTAGCTGTCTCTTGTTTGGAGCATGAGTCTCCAGTGTTGGATTTTAAGGCTTCTTCAGCCATCCCCAAAGTTACTGTCTTGAGGACAGTGGCATCTTCTTCGGGGTGATTTTTGTGCACTCATCTGGCAGCTCTCTACAGGTTTTGGTAGGGGAAAAGTATTGGTGAGATAGCAAATCTGTATTGTGATATTCTTATGTTTAAGTCTTATTTTTCTTGTACAATGGAGCTATCAAAGACTTTATAATAACTTAAATACTCATTTAGTTTTTAGGAATTAAATCAAATACTCATTGTGTTTCAGAAAAATAACTATTAATCAAGTATGTTCTTTGATAATTGCATGCACTTATACATGTTCTGATTACTCTAACTCCCACCTTTTTTTATCCCACCCTCGACTTTTAACCACCCATTTAGGGAGGGATAAAGGCTGAAAAATATCATTCTCAGGGAGCTATGTTTGCTGCGCCTGCACAAGACTGGCCCTGTCAGCAGTCACAGATGTGGAGAGAGCTTACCAGCCCCTAACTCTCCCTGCTGATCTGTTGGCTACTGATAGGTTGTCAGAAAAGGAGAGTCATTGTCCTTATTTATACACCCACTGTGACGCCAGGCTCCTGGGGATAGTTCTGAACCAAGTATCCCACAGACAGCCCTGGGAAATTACTCCTCCTTTTCCTTTCTTACCCTGTGTATTTTCTCTCCTTAATTATTTTGAAGATGTTTCTTTACCCCTTGGCCTCCCAGTGCTGAAGTCACCTAAGTGGGCAGAATGACAATTTTTCTGCTAGTTAGTGTTATTTTCATATAGAGAAAGGAGAACAGAGTACGGTAGACCTGATAGACTAAATGATGGGGCTCCCAGATAACAAACACGACCTGGCTGAGAAATGAAGGGAAATGAGAGATACCTGAAAATGTGGAGATTTAAGTGTTTGAGTTTTCAGCATGCTTCTGACTCATCAGAGGCAGAAGGAACTAAATTGTGAGCTGGAAACCAGCAGTGTGCCTTTAAAATCCAAATGTCTTTGCAAGGGGAGCTATTTATTTCGCAATGCACGTGCTTACTCAAGTGTAGGCATGCTTCGTATTGAACAGACATTGATTTTTTTTTTTCACCTTCAAGCTACATACTTGAAGTTAAAAACCCCAAGATCCTGTAGGTTTCCCAGAAAGGCCTCTTTAATGTGTACATCCATAATATGCAACACGGAAATTTAAGTTGCCCATTCCTGATATGAACCAAGGGACTTCTAAAGAGTCTGTTGCATGAACAACATTCTTATAAGACCACAATAACGAAGCTGTGTATGAGCACACACCTGTGGTCCTAGCGTTTAGCTGCTAGAGGCAGGGGGATGAGAAGTTCAAGGTCATCCTCAGCTATTTAGCAAGCTCTAAGCCAGTTTGGCTTCTATGATATGGTGTCATCCCCCTACCCCCACCACTGATACAAATTAGACAGGCATCTGTTTAGATTGAATATGAAGAACAACAGATTTTTTTTTATTTTTGTTTTGCCATTTTTAGAAGGCAGACACTAGACCTCTACACAGAAGTGGATGGCAAACCCCGGAAGAAAATGCTCTCTTCCTTCCTCATCTGAATTGTGGATTATAAAACTCAAAGTTAATCTGGAGTTTGTGCATGGTACTGCAAACTTGTGTGAAAAGTCTACAAACGATGTTCAAATTTAATTGACATGCTGAGAATGTATGAAATAGTCAGGACTGAGATGATGGAAAATTAACACAGGCATAATTTCACTAGCGCTGTGTTTATTGTGTGCTTTAGGAGAAGACAGAAGACATATCCACTTGCCAAACATTCTCACTGGACCAAGAACAGCAAGATTTCCTAGTTTCTAACCAGGGAACTTGTTTCCTTCATTTCTTTGTTCCCATTACTTCTGGTCCTTGTCTATTTTGCATAGTAATGGAGGCTGGGCATGTCCACTTGGCAGCTGTTCCCATGACAATAATGAAATGCGGTACCTAGTACTATGCACTATTGCTTTAAAATGTGGGGATTATTTTACAGAGATGGTGATGAGCAGAGCAATGGCCACCGTGTACTTAAAGAGCACAGGACTCTGGGTGAGGAAACTGATAATGATAATAACTAATGTTCTTCTCCTACAGGTAAAGAAAACGTGCCCAGAATCAGATGTTTCAGAGCCTCGGAATTCCAGGTACAGTCATAAAAGTCAGTACTTCATTAAGAAAAAAATCACAGT
Organism: Meriones unguiculatus; assembly: GCF_030254825.1. Classification (NCBI taxonomy): domain Eukaryota; kingdom Metazoa; phylum Chordata; class Mammalia; order Rodentia; family Muridae; genus Meriones; species Meriones unguiculatus. The sequence continues at coordinate 23,818,801 of NC_083367.1, read as the reverse complement.
TTTGGGAAACTACGAAGTTGTTTCACTCTACAACTGATATGATGGATATTTGAAACACTGAGGTTTTTAAAGGAATATATATATATACACACATGCATAGAGGAGAATGCATATCTGACAAAGGCATTATTAATCAGAAAATTAAAACTTAAAAGAAACTGATTGAAGCCAATTTCAAAAAATAAAACAAGGAATTCTCTAGCAATATTTTGAAATTTTCCCTTAGATATTATTTAGAAAACCTTAATTTTTTTATTCACATACTTTTTTATAATGTATTTATATCTGGAATTATTACCGAATAATTGAATCTGTTTTTTATTAAAACTTTCACTTCTTCTAATGAAATGTGACTGGATTTTGAGAATACTAACAAATTAAAAATTTCAAAATTAACTTCACATTCCATTTATTGTTTGGGAAAACTGGTAGAAAAGATGACCTGAAATTGCCAAGCCCTTCATTCAGGGGTTTAATAGTATTTAGTTGTTTGTGGTTGGGCCATAGGCCCAACAGATTTATTTTAGGGCTGTGCATTGTCACTGCTTTCTTTCAAAAATACAGGATTCAATTTTAAATGGACAAGTAAAAGTAATACCACGAGAATAAAAGGACATGTCCTTGACACATTAATGGTATGACTTACTCTGTGTCATTAAGATGGTGCTTATTATGCATATATACTAGTGTACTGTGACCTTTTTTTTTCTGTGTAGAGTGGGTGTAGTGATTTTTTTTCTCAGTATACCGAAACAATACAGAGCTCATTAAACCACTAAGGCAGCCATGCTTTCCTTTTGAAGAGTCAATATATGACATGAACCATATACTTACCGTTCAAGTCATTCTTGTATGGTATGATGTTCCTGTAATTGATTCTTCTACATAATAAATGATTGTATGTACTGTTCTTTCGCTAATTTATGGACATATGTTATGATACAGAATTACTTGGCATTTGGTCTTCTGTTTTTAAAATTAGTAGGCAAAATAAGATTGAACATTGTGTGTGTGTGTGTGTGTGTGTGTGTGTGTGTGTGTGTGTGTATCAAGGCCTTACAAGGTGAGCAAATCATCAAATCTTTGCCTACAATAGTAATCTAGGATGTATGGAGAGGAGATAAATCCTGAGACCTCAATCCTGGGGTGTTTCCTAATAGTTTCATTGCATCTATCGAACATACTTACGATTTATTTTTCAAGAATTATATCTAATTAGGTCACTTTTGTAAGCAACGTATAGGAGGGAGCAAGTTTGAAAAGAGCAATATAATTATTTCATGTCAAATATTCTATACCTAATTCTATTCAGAATCTTTTGACCTAAGTGATGCATTTTAAGCAATCAAAAAGCTATAGCAAAAAATGTACTCTTCCTTACAAATGGCATCACTGAGTTAGAAAAGAAACAGACACATGAAAATCTTAATGATCTGAGTACTAGAATTGACAGAAAACTTCCCTAACGGGCTGCGGCTCTAGGTGAGAGCCCAGCATTACAAAATAAATAAATAAATAATAAAGCACAAAAGGAATAATTTTGTTTTTAAGATGAACAATGACTATTTTAATTGTTTAAAACATGTCCTATTATTTAATATTACTTAGCTCTTCAAATTTAAAAAGTGCTTGGGTTCCTTAGAATGCACAAATGTTTGCTATGAGTTAGCTGTTTTTAAAAATTATCTATAAAATGGATAAATAGAGCAATCAGTTTCTATGAACTCTAAAGCTTTAAGCAACTGAAAACAAATAAAAGACACAAATCTTAGTAAAACCCATGATATAAGGGTCTTCAGGACAGCCTAGAGACATTTTCAATTCAGGGGTGACATACATTCTAGTCAAGACTGGTATTTCTCCTGACTGATATCTACCCTGATGACGCCAGTGGTCATCATATTTGCTTGAAATTTTAGGTCTAGGGAATGGCGGAATTGGCACCTAGTTAATACAGCAATCTCTCTCTCTCTCTCTCTCTCTCTCTCACACACACATACACACAAGCAGAAAGATAGAGAGAGAGAGCAAAACTACTTTCAAAGCCTGTTCTTTCCAGCTTAAATTTTAGAGCATTAAGATTTGTTAATAGTGTTCTGAAGAAATCTAAGAGAATTGAACTCCATGTGGAACAATGTATCAACATAAAATGTGCACTAGGGAAACACTGCCTCTCAAAATGCTTGCCCTACTTAGAGCCTAAAGCAAATGTCATTCATGTATTTAGCTTGCTTTATTGGGTGTTTATTTTGGGTTAGTAATGATTAGAATAGATGCAGATGGGAAATGTTTTTACAGTAGGGAAGTAATTAAATTGTGTGTAGAGACTTACTAAAGAGTATTCTTGGAGTGATATATATGTATCAGCAAATTCTTTGTCTTGCCTGGCTTTAATTTCTCCTTTGGAAAGAAATGCTTTGGCTGCAGATGTAAGTGGTAGACTTGGGAAAAAGAGAATTTATAAATGCATGCAGTGTAAAGTGAAACAAACTTGGAACAATGTTACATGTGTATACTAAGAGCCAGACACCGAAAACTTTATGTCATAGGGAAAAGGAGAAAATGTGCTTCCTAGAGAAATGTACATTCCTTGGATATCTGCCTTTGCCTTGCTTCTGTCTGTGTTGCTCACCATGTCCAGAGCTCACTGTTCATCGCCTTTATTCTTATATTCTAATGTTAACCATAAAAGGGATGCATGGGACAAAAAACCTAAAATAAAATTTTTTCATGTTTCACCATAATCTGTGTTTAAGCTTACTACTGGATAGACCATCTTGAAACAAACTGAAACACTATTTTTAAAGCTGTTTTTGCCTACAGTCACTGTGAATTCAATTGTGTCAACTGAGTCTCTTTGAATCTATGTTGTTCTTGTTTAATATAATGGACAAATGATTTTTGTTTTGTTTTTGTTTTTATCAGATGTTTCCACAAATCTCCATTTATAAAGAATCTCCATTTATAAGAATCAACAACAACAAAACTTCCCAAACAATAATAACAAAAATCAAAGTCTTCTACTTCCATTCCCCTTTTTTTCCTGGTGGAGGGAAGGAAATAATTTATCTCATTAGTTAATTGCATTTGCTACTAATGCCTTAGAGGGCCACCATGCTGGAGCAGCCCCTGTCATACCCGATAGATTTCTTTTTTGATCTTCTGCTCTGGCTTTCTTTGCCCTTTCTATTTTGAGACTCTGACTAGCAAAATTTTTTTTAGTTTTTTTTTTTTCCAAGAAGAAGTCAGAGACATAGGAGGAAATACAATTAAAACAAGGCAATTTTGTGCAAGGATTGTTCTGTTACTTACGACATGAGGGAAAACTGGGCTGTCAAATGACCACCAGGAAGAATGCCAGCTGCCTTCCTGTGGCAGCATGGTCTCACTTAGACCTCAGTACCATCTCAAGGGGCCACTAAAAGGGATCAAAAGAGTATTGTTAATATTATGTTAGAGGGGAAGTAAGGTGAGAAAATATCTGTAGTGTAAAACAAGGGGTGGAGTCGTCTGAGTAATAATGAGAATTGATTCTATCCCACTTCATGTGTTAAAAGTTTGCTAAAAACTTAAGAATTGCCTGAACTCAGCAAAGGCCTTGGTCTCTGTCTTCCTGACCCAGCTCCTTCTAACTTTGTGATTATCATGAGTAAGAAAAAATGAACAGACACATTTAAGGATGTTTAAGAAGCTTCAAGGAGTCGATTTATGGAAGGAACATACACTTTTAAAAGTACTTAATTCATCTTATTTTTAAAAGATGTATATATTTTTAAGCTTCTCGCCTATTTTGATTTACAACTCTAGAAGATATCTCAAATTAATAAAATTATGCACCTACACACTCCCCACCTCAACACTAACTCTGCCTGTTTACAAATTTTAATTTAAGACAACTCTATTCTTATAAGTTTCTTAGAACAAACAGTTATTGGGTAACAAAGACAGATATAATGAAGTCACATATAAGCATACATTTATTTATTTATCTATTTATTTTATATCCCAACAACAGTCTCCCCCCACCGATTCATTGCCCCTGCATTTCCTCTTCAGAAAAGAGCAGATCTCCAGGGCAACAGCCAGAGATACAATAAGATACAATAAGACAAAATGAAAGCTGTCGTATGTAATAGTTAAGTTCTACACATATTTTTTTCTAGTAAAACAGCTATGTTACTGCTCCCAGAAGCCTTAAATCTTTTTCTGGATTTAATTGCCTGTCTATAATTAAATGCTCTTCTGTTTTCCCGGCATGGAAACCTGGGGCTTTTGTGAAATTGTGCTTAGGATTTTACGTTGTCAACCCAGCAGTCCATGTAGCAATTCTGTCTCTAATATATATCTAAATTCGTTATTGATAGGGTGTGTTTCCACATATCTTGATATAGTTGCAGTAACCTAAGTTTCTGTGAGTAACACAATGCAGCTTTAGAGCCCATGCACTCCTGATACTATTTCCAGTACATTGTCACATTATTAGAATACTCCTTTTCAGAAGTCAGAAAAATCACTAATGAGGACACAAAACCCTGCACCCCTCCTAGTTATTTAAGCCACTTCTTTCACATTATAAAGCAAACTTCCTCTGGAAATGCTAGATGACTGATGGAGGGATAGAGATCCTAAGACTGAGGTTTAGTTCTTCTGTGGTTTAGTTAACTCAAGTCATAATACGGCTTAATCCCTTTCTCCCTATCTGGGGAATGTTTTGTCTCATTTCAAAGTCTGACCTCATGTGGATTCCTCTCCATTCTCTTCATTATTTTGGCTGGCATTTGCTGGAGGGTTTCTGATTCATTTGGCCTTTTCTGGGCTGTGTTGACAGATTCCTACAGGTGTGGATGCAGCTGGAGCCAGAACGAAGACAGATGATGTGTTCTGCCTTGTGGGTCGTTGTACTGCAATAGTTAGCTTATCTTGACCCTTTGGTCATGGGAGCAAACTGAGCAGATTTCTTAGAACAGTGCCTATTAAATCCCTGGTGTCAATCATAATTGAAGATTTAAATAAGCTTCAAAACTCAGATTTTTATCTGTTTCATCAGGTATGTCACCACCAGTCCTTTCTTCTTAAATTTCCTTGGAACTGTTTGGTGATTTATCTTCACTGGTCAGCAGGCTGTAGTGCTAGCTATGTGCTTGTTGCCATCTTTTTAGACTGAACCACTGGTCCTCAACCTGTGGGTAACGACCCCTAGGGTCGAATGACCATTTCACAGGAGTCCTCTAAGACCACCAGAAAACACAGATGTTTACATTGTGATTCATAGCAGTAGCAAAATTATAATTGTGAAGCCAGCAGCTAAAATAATTTTATGGTTGGGGATCACCACAACCATATGAACCAATGAGAAGCTGTATTAAAGGGGCTTAGCATTAGGTAGGCTGAGAAGGGCTGAGATTGTTGTATCTTGTGAAGTCTTGGATGGTTTGTTTGCAGTAACATTGTAAACCTATGGAGAGAGAGAGAGAGAGAGAGAGAGAGAGAGAGAGAGAGAGAGAGAGAGAGAGAGAGAGCTCAAACCTCTGCATCAGTGTCTCAGCTCACATCTGTAACTTTGCTTCCTAGCTCTCAGACACCTGAGTTTTAGGCTTAGGTTTTGGTCTTCCTTTCCTTTCTTATCTTCTCATGTGTATTCTCTAATCACAGCTCTAGGTGTAGCCTGAGGCCCAGCATGCTCTGCTCAGCAGGGACTGAAGTGGAAATATACATCGTACACAGCTGAATAGTCCCTCCTGTTCTGGTGATGAAACCACAGAGCAGGTTGGAACTTTGTAAATGAGACAGACTGAAGAGCTGCTTGGGTTCCCGGTTATATTAGTTTGTTAATACTCACTGCTGAATACTGCAAATATGAGAAATAAGTAGAAAGGGGGCACTTTGTTTATTCTGTGTTTTGTTGTCTAAGCCAGAGTATAGACTCTTAGAGAAGTCAAGAAGAATGGGTTGGCTCATTCAGAAGGTGGAGGGCCAGGCACATTCCCCATGGCTCATCTCTAGTCCATCTCCATGCTCTCTTAGCTGCCTCTATGTCTCTATCTTCGCAGACATTAGAACTTTTTCTTTATACACTATAATTTTTGAAGGAAATAAAAATTACATTGTCAGAGAGGCAGCATCACAATTCATAAATGTGGCTTTTAGAAGCCAAGAATCGGAGCCCATAACCCACCAAGTATTCAGCCTACTCCTTCCCCTCCCAGAATACACAACCTCCTATTTATCAGACACCCCTCTCCACGTCCTTCATGTCCTTCTGGTTTATGTGAAGCAAGCTGAAATGGCAGGGATTTTTTTCCCCACAAGGTGCAGCTGTGTGGCTGATCATTCATTTTTCTAGGATAGAGAGACATTTCCTATGCCAGACATCTATGAGCTGAGCAATACAAAGTACAGGTTGCTCAAGACACGTGTTTAAGTGACACAACAGCCAAAGATGAATGTAGGTATTACTCTCTTCATGTATTTCTTCTTGTAAACCTTTCCATCAGACTTCCTCAATCCACCTAAACTGGCTGGTTACTACGATAGGCCAGTCTCCTGCTTTCAAAAACCAGTCTGAATGTAAATTGCTCTCTCCATTTCCTGTGATTAATCTAGCTGTTAGATGAATGCTCCTCATATTCTGGTTTAAGTCATTTAACTTTCTGTAGGTAATTTTGTCAAAATTAATATCTGGGTTTTTACTCTATTTTTCTAATGAACCCTCAAAGACTCCTGGTAATTGACACAAATGTAAAACAGACAAAATTTAAAGTCGTGGCAAGCCTTCTCACGGTTATGGAGAGGTCGCCAATGGGTTTCTGATCAGGTAATAACATGGCTGAATTTTCGCTTGTGGTACAGATCAGCTGTGGCCCAGATGCTCAGAAGCAGAGATGCTAGCTCTGAGACCCACTTATTTGGGAAAGGCATTGCACACTGTTTTTTCTTATAGTTTAAGCACATTTTCAGTATTTTCTACACTGAATATTTCTTTTGTCTTAAGAAATACATACTTGATACATATGATATATATATTTATATTTACATATGTATTGACCAAATTGACTATTTCATTATCTATGTAATAAATTATAATATATAATTTTTACTACATTTACTAATTTACTATAACAATATATAATATAATGTATAATGAAATGGTCAATTATGTCTAAAAGAGGAGTGATGGAAGATGGAGACCACTGGCTGCTTCACCCTGACCACCTCCATTTATTCTCCAGAAAGGAGATACGCCTGGCTTTCTGACATGTTATTAGTGATTAACTGCAGAAATATCCCTGTTTCTGGTTGCCCTCTCCTGAAGCAAACTAAGCACCTCAGAAAACTTATGCAAAGGTGCTTCTGGAGACTGTCAGTTGCTTTGTATTCATTTGGTCAGAGTAATATACCATAGAAAGCAGCACGTCTCATTCCTCATTCATTCATTCATTCATTCATTCATTCATTCATTCGCTTTTATTCTGGGAACCAAATCTGATCTCCTACAAGCTAAATGCACATACAGAACCACTTAACCCTATTTCTAGTAATTTTACACGAAGAATCTAAGGAGTCAGTAAAGGACGTCACTTTTTCTCACAGGGGTGATTGAGTTGGAAGGGATGGTGAGCATCTCCAAGCACATAGCGAGCCTGGTATGGTGCTGCTCTATCCAGAGAGCACTGAGATTCACACACTCTTTTTTAAAAGATTTATTTAATTGTGCCCATCATATATGTCCATGTGTAAGTGTGTGTGTGTGTTGATGCCCATAGAGGCCAAAAGAGGGCATAAGATCACAGAGAGCCAAAGTTACATGCAATTCTGGGTTGTTGGGCCTGTGATTGGAGAGCTGACTGCAGATCCTCTGGAAGATCCATGAATGAATGATTTTAACCTCTGAGCCATCTTTCCAGCCTAGGATCTATGCATTCAGTGGTAATTCTGATCCTGGGGTATCTTTAGCACAGACGTCTAGATTCAATAATAGAACATGGAAGCTGTTTGTTTTCACCTTTCATATTAACTCAATGAAAGGAATGAGGTTATCTGATGGGTTTTCTTCTGCATCTCACCTATAGAAGTAGTTATTCATGCCATAATGTTACTGTAGACTGAGTGTCTAAAGATGTTTAGAGCCCTTTTTTGTACAAAGTGAGTGGATGTGATGGTGTGCAGTGACTGGGGACAATCCATAGGGAATAAAAACAGTATTTTGGATGAGTTAAAGGGGAAGGCTTGTGCTTTTAGTTGGATGCTGGTTAAAGGAAACTTAAAGGTCATGAGAGAATGAGAGTAAATAGAGAGCCACAGGAAGTCTGTCCCCTTAGAGGTGGGCTGGGACACAGACTGGTCAGAAGTCTGCCTGGTAAGCTAGTCTTTGCTGGAGCTAGGGGAGGGCTGTGTTCTCTTCAGGGGGTTGTTGTAGATGGGGGTGGTAAACCCCTCTGAGCGTCCACCGTGCTGGTTGCTGATCTACTCAGAAAACTATAGCAACATAGCAGGCAGGCAAGGCCTGGCTGGCACGTTATGAGCCTAGTGTTTAAAATAGCAAATAGCCCTCTACAAAGAGCTACTACCCGTCCTCCTGAATTTTGAAAATATTTGCCAGCAATTTAATAAATGAGCTGTAGATAATTTTTTTTCTTGATTAATTGGTTGCAGCTTCCTAGTAACACTCCATCTATCAAGCGCTGTAAGATGGGGTGGTGCTCCGGCAGGACAGCTCTCTGCCGCGTGGCCGTTCATATCCTCAATGCCACAGTTCTGTTCTCAGTGGACGTCTTCAGGCTCCTCCCACAAGGGCTGCAGCTTTGTAAACACTTATGCTCTTAAAGCTCCTGCAAAACACAGTTGGGGGTTTTAGTGACATTTCCAAAACTCTGATTTCTAAAGATTCAGAGACGTCACTCTTTATGTCATCATATGTCAAATGTGTCATCATATTTCAGTTGTCTCAGTGGTCCGCTACCCTTTCATTTGCTTTTCTATAAGCCAGTGGATGAATGAGGCTCTGTTCTGTGTTTAGGAATTTCCATCACCTGATACCTGGTGTCTTTGGATATGCTTACTATGCCAAATAACTGTCTTTAGGGTCTTAAAATTCTTGTAACTAGAATTAAACTAGGCTTTTCCTAAGACCTAGATTCCTAATGAGAGGATATTCAAAATAGTTGGGAATATTTATGTATATATGCTTATTGTTTTAATTCCTTAATTTTAATAGTAACTAATTGTCAAGGTTCCATGCACTTGGCAAACTCAGTTGTGTGTGTATATATATATATTCTATGTTTCCCTGAGGACTGGAAAGAGACAAAAGCCTGACAACACAGCCAGTGGCCTTGTATTCCTCCCCATGTGTTTACAGGTGCATGTGTAAACCTGCGCTCTTAATGGAAGGATACAACCAAATCATGGAACGAAACATGGAAAGTCAGTGTTCTGCCTACCAGTGTAGGGATATTGCTGACAGAGACCAGCCTCAGAGCAAAGAGGAGGCTGAGAACAGGGAAACATAAGTGAGAGACTCTAAATGAAAGCACACAGAGTGCTGGGACATTTTGGCATTCGCACTGCAAGCACAGTGTGACTTGTTGTCCCTGAGGACACTGATGTGCCTTAACTCAGCGTGGTGATTCCATGGGCATTAGTCACTCTGATTCCCTCAGTAAAACTTGCATCGACTTAGCATCATTATATTTGACAATTATTTCTGTGCAAGATGGGCCACTGTTAGCTACACTTTTCCTTAAAATGAGGTATAAGTCTGCTTAAAATGAACAACACGCAAAATGCAAATGCACATCAATGATCATTCCTCAAAGGCCACAGGCTGCTCAGGGGTATATAGAAATCTATTTATTTATTTATTTTCAAAAACAGGATGAACTCAAGGTCTATCTATTTCAGTTCAGTTTTGCTTTGGTTTTCAATATTTGGTTAATTCTGTCCAGGAACCTAGAACAATATCTGGCACATAGTAGGGCTCTCATCACTTGGCATTAAGTGAGTGAATAATTCAGTGGCATAGGGACTGAATAAGCAGCTGGTGCGTGCTCTCAGGGGGTTGGGAGAGCTGTCTGGATTTTCCTACACAGTTCTGTCTATGGTATGTCACTATACACAGTAAACTAGCGAACTCTCGATGTTACACACAAACAAGGTCAAAGTGGAAAATGACCTCTTAAGTTTTCTGTAGAAGTAGGGTCACTCTATGATCTAGCTCACTCTAATTTACAGTCCCAGTCTGTACTCTCTCTCCCAGTTTCCCTTTAGTGAGGCCTAAAGGAAACCTATGATACAGTGTTGGCGTCACTGTAACTAAAGTCACTGTGGCCTTAGCAGACATCTTAGAGAAAAATGAAACAATGGACCAGTTTATCTCTCCCACCCTTCTTCTTCAGTCCTCTTAGGATAATATTTGTAATACAGTGATGCCCTTTTATCCTCAGAACAGTACAGCATGAGAAATGTTCCCTAAAATGCAGAAACTGGGGTCAACTTTGTTTTGTACATCTGCCCATTACTGCACGATCACTGTGGGGTAGGTCAGAGGAGAGACAGCGAATCCTGAGAGTTCAGGGGTTCCTGGATTAGAAATAGTCTTGGTAGAGACAAGGCTCAGAGAGTTGAGGTCGTGACGGCAGCCTCTGCAGGGCCCTGGGTGAATCATCTCGCTGCTCCTGAAGGCGTTCTCCTCTATGGCCTCTGAGACACCCGACACTGCAACAAGGACACGGGGTGAGCACCAACTGCAGAGCAAAGCTCATCAATACCACAGAAAAAGAACCCAAGGTCAGTGTCCCAGTCACAGCACCTGACTGTGTGTGCTGCACAGACAGCCAGTTAGTTCCCGACCCTAATCCAATAGCGCTCCCCGGCCTTGGAAGAGGAATATTGTGAGCTTTCAGAACCTTTCATTTTACAAGCCTGTTTCTCCAGCATATTTTCGCTCTTTGCATTCAGGTTTAGTTGACATTTACTTCATGGAAAAGACTGTATTTTATTTATGCAATAGAAATTAACGATCTTTGAAGAATACTGAAAATAGTTTGCTTTTCAAATAACTGACAGTCTCTTGATTTATTGTCTGCTAGTACATGACTCTGAACAGCGTAGGAGGCTCTTTGGAACTGGCTTGTGTGAGTGAGCGTGAGTGTATGTGTGTGGTGTGTGTATATGGTTTGCATGTATGTGTGTGTATAAGTCTGTGTATGCATGTATCTGTGTGCGTATATGTGTATGTGTGTGGTAGGTATATGTGTGCATTTGTGGTGTGTGGTTTGTGTCCATGGGTGTATGTATGTGTGGTGTGTGTACACTGCGTGTGTGTGTGTGTGTGTGTGTGTGTATGGTATGTGTGTACATGTGGGGGGTGTATATATGTGTGTATATGCTTGTGTGCATGTGATGTGGGGTGTGTGTGTTCAGTGGATGCATTGTGTACTCGTGAAGGCCAGAGTTTAGTGTCTAGATGACTTTCTTTAATCACTTCCTCTTACCTTACGTTTTGAAAGAGCGCATCTCATTGAGCCCAGAGCTTGTTAGCGTGGCTGGTGAGGAAGCCTGCAGACCCACCCATCTCTGCCTGCCTGCTCTGGGCTTACATGCATGCGCCGCCATGCCCAGATTGTTTTGTTGTTGTTTTTGTTGTTGTATTGGTTACTGGGGAACTAAACAGGTCTGAGCCACCTCCTCAACCCTAGAACTGACATTTTTTTAGGCCCGTTTATGAGCTAACCCTCTGCCCTCATGTATTTTACATCATACTCATTGTCTTCCTTTTCCTCTATGGTCATACATTGCGTGCTCCTTTAATTAAACAGACAAGCAGAACCTGCATTTATTAAGTTTTCTGCTATCTGTGACCGAATAGCCAATAAGAAGCAACTTAGGGAGGAAGGCTTTATTTCACCTCACTGTTAGAAAGTGTGTTGATCATGCAAGGGGCAGCATGGTGGCCTGAGCATGCTGTGGCTGATCATATTGAGTCCGGAGTCAGGGAAGAGAGAGAGAGAGAGAGGCTGGTGCTCACCTTACATTCTCACTTTTGCTTCAGGCCAGAACCTCAGCACATGGGACAATGGCACATATTCAAGATGACCTTTCCCTCTTCTGTTAGGCTTATCCTGGAAACAGGCTCGTCTTCCGGAGGTGTGACTCCTAGCTGATTCTAAAGCTCAACCAAGCTGACAAGGAAGATGAACCATAAGAGAAACTGATGCTTTGTGCTAAACTGAGAAGTTACACTGGTCTTCAAGTCAGGAGTCAGTTAGAACAGTGCTTACTTTCTATGTGCGCAGTTCCTAACAGTGACAAACTGGCTTTAAAGCCAGAAACTATGAATTATTTGCATGTGTATAGTAGGAGGTATTGAGTCAATTTGCTAGAATTGCTTTGATATGTTTTTTAAATTGCTTTCTTACTTTCTCTAAGTAATCTTACCCCTTTTCTTATGGTAGATGAAATTTTATGGACTAGATTTGTATTAGATTGAATTTTCACAGCCAAATTGAAGCTGTTATCAGTTGGGTGATTGCTTACTGCATTAGGTATGAAGCTAGATCTCAGTTTCTTCTTGTTCAGGGGTCCTGATGCTTTTCAGCTGTTCCTTTTCTTTCCTTTCAGATTTTTTATGTTGCTTTGACCCATTTGGCTTTTCTGTTTATTTTGTCAGTAATAATGTTTAGAACCTTTAAGTCTGACATGTGTTTTATATTTCAAAGTCCTTTTCTAAAACCTCTTGTTTCACTTGCATGCTATGAGAGGCTGTTTGGAAACCTCGGGAAAAATCAAAATTAATACAGTCCAGAATTTTCCCAAAATGGTTGGTGTTTTCTTTGGTAAACTGGTCATTCTGTAGAATGGGAAAGGCCAGTTTTTAAAACTAAGTTCATTATGGCTGTTTGGAAAAAAATTTGCAGCTCAAAACCGTAGTTGGTAAAATCTGGTCCTAAGTGAAGCTGGTGAGTTCTGCATACGGAGGAGAGGCGTGCTGACTGAGCAGGCTGCGGGAGGGTAGGACTGCTGATGACCCCTAAAGCCTGTGGGTGAGCATGAATTACATAAGCGTAGAACCACACTCTGTGGTCTTGCCCTGTATGTCTTCTGATTACACCAATCCCAAATGACCTCAGCTGGTGCCCTTCACAAATAATGCTCTCCCCAGGTCAGCCTCGTAGAACAATCAGCCTGCTTTTCTGATGGACATTTTGGACATAATGTATACATACCCAGCTTTCCTTCCTCTGTCAGTCTGGGCATTCTTATGTCAAAGGTTTCTTTTTATGCTTATGAACTATTTAATTTGAAACAAGCATGAATTACTCCTCACGAAGCACTGGCAAACTGAAGAAAATTGCGTTTGTTAAACTAGTAAATGTAATATATTTTATCCACTTTCAAAATGAGAGAACCACACTCACTGTTATTCATTGTCTGGTTATCTCGAGATGTTGGTGGGTGGTGGTGAGAAGGGAGGCAAGACAAATAGTTCAAAATGGGTTGATACAAGATGCAGAGGGAAAGACATCCAGTGAGGCCACTTACGTTTTAAATCAAGAATACATTTTCAGTGAAACTATTTTTAATGATTCACGGAAGAGTGCTGTTAGCCTTGACCACCTCTGTTGAGAATCAGATTGTCAGTAGTCCTATAGCACGGAGTTCTGCCAGGAATTTGGACTCTGACACAAATCAAAGCCTCCATCAAATGACAATACTTTTGTGCTTTCTGGCTTTAAAAGTAGTTTCCTGACTTAACAAATGTTATTGACATTTTTCTTTCATATTGGGCAGTGTGCCTGTATGACTTTAGAGCAAGTTGCTTAAAATAATTTTGAAGTGAAGATAATTGCCTGATGTTAGCTTGTAAAATTTTGCCATGGTTTCAACACAATCAGTAAAAAAAAATCAAAGAGGAGGTACTGAATACTGACTAAAGATGGTTGAAGGGATCATTAAACAGACAGGGCTACAAAGATAGAAAGTAAGTTTCCTCACTGAAAAATAGTCATCAAGTACTTGCCTCTTTACTACATTTCGTGGTTCTGAATTTGCACAGCAGAAGGCAATAATCTGTTACATTTATATCTCAATCTGAATGTTTTCTCACCTATGTGGAATGCAGACTTTTAAGTATGCACATATATATGTATGTATATATATATATACACATACATACATATAGTTTCTGCTTCCACTTGCATGTACATATGTATGTGTAAGCACATATATATGTACATATGATTATACACATGTATGTATACATACACACGGAAGTACATATATATACATACATATGTATATATGTACATGCAAGTGGAAGCAGAAATTATATGGGGAGGAAGATACTTAAAGAAAGAGAACAATAAAAAAGAGTAATGGGGGGAATCAACTATTTTCTTCTGTGTACTAAATATAATTTAAGTAATATGTATATAATTTTATAACATAAATGTATATAGGAATATATGTGAAGGCAAAAAAAGGACCTATTGTGGGGAGGAAGGGGATCAGAATCAAAGAGGAGAAAGAATAAGGGAATAAAACCTGCCATATGGACAGAGAAATATGTATGAGAACACACAGTGAAATTTGTTCGTTGGTGTGCCAGTTTTAAAGAGGGCATGCGTCCTGTTTGAATAACAGACCCCCAATATATGTCATAAGGAAACATTTTGCTATTGATGGATGGTTTAGAGGGATGCTATTCACATGGTACATTAATAGTCCATTGTTGTGAAAGAACTAGCTGTTACAGATAGAAACTAGAAAACCTTGCCATCCCTCTTACAAAATATCAGATGGTGATCTGGGAGATCCGCTGAAGACAGTGGATATTATGCCGTGGGAAGTTTGAGTGCTATTGTACCCAAGGCTGAGAATATAGGTATTCATAGTATTGTTGGCTCTCTTTCAACAGCACCATCTTTTTGATAAATAGGTACTGTTTATTCTGGTTTACATTTAAGCTAACTTCAGTTAACATCTGCTTTTTATGCAAGTACGCTTTGAAGTTACACTGGAGGACACGGTTTTCCTGTTTTGTCCTGTGATTGTTTTAGATAAGTATGGGATAAAAAAAAAAATCTCAGACAACAAAGATTTTGTTCAGTTGACATGCCTTTACCTACTGACGTGGAGTTTTAGCAACATCTTTTGTTCCAGAAATCTGGGACCTTCCTCTTTCCTTTTCATGAAGTCTACCTTATCTCATGCTTAGTGTTTGATACACAGTACCTGTTTAAGAGAGAGTTGATCAGCTGGTGGGAAGTTGGCTGTACACATCAACTTGAGTCTCTGAGTGTGATCCTCCAGACCTTCCATGAAAAGCTGGGTGTGGTGGACTTGTGATCCTAGCACTGGAAAAGCAGACACTGTTGGGAGTTTGAAGGCCCAACAGTCTCGCTGAGTCAGTGAGCTCCAAGTTCAGTGAGAAACCCTGTCTCAAAAACCGAGATGGAAAGTGAACTAGGAAAGGACCTGATGTCAATTTCCGCCCTCCACATGCCAGTGCACTGGCATTCACACACACAGAGACACAACACACTCATTTGCTCTCACTCACACTGTTCCAAGTGAGAAGCTAAGTATTGGGAAGCTAGTGAAATTTAATTGTGATGAAATAAGTAGCAAAACAGATTTTTCTTTTCTTTCTTTCCTGAGCAAATTCACATAGATGAAGCACTATCAGATTTTTGCTTGTCTGGAATCAGGTGTCATTTACCTGTACTAGTCTAGTAATTCAGGAAACATTGCTTTATATTTTTGCCTGTCATACAAAGCCTGAGTCATCACTGAACATGGTCTTCAAGGGTTTACTCAGGCAGTAGTAATTAGGGTTCTATAAGATAAGCCAGCAGGAATAGAATCTAAAATCCAAGAATAGAATGATACACATTTGAAAACATAATTAAAGTCCACGTTTACAGAGGAACGTTCAGGGAGGTGGCAAAGGACTAGATGGGTAACAAAGACAGGCAGGGATTGTAGATTTCCTACCTCTGAGACATTTATGTCACTGAGGAGGGCGCGGTGCCGCGATGAGGGACCTGCAGGTGGCGCAGCGTGGGACCCTGGCTTCTCCAGTGCTTGTGTCGACCTTAGACTCCTCTCAGTTCTCACTGTCTATCTCTAGAGAAGGGGTGGAAATGGGCAGATCAGGAGACTCACTGGCCAAACAGTCTTTTCTGAAACAGTGAGCTGCAGACTCCCTGAAAGGCCTCCTTCCAAACAACACAGAGGGAAAGAATGGAGGAAGACCCTGGTCTCTGGCCTCCCAGGGACGTGCACAAACATGGCCATAAGCACCCACAAAATATCCATTTAACAAAGAACTTAGGAAGAAAAGTTTAACATTCCAAGGATTCTACTTGATATCAAGAAATGCATATTTTAATTCTCGCACTTACCTAAAATTATTTATTCAAATTTGAATACACAAGTATTCTATTTTCACATTGGTTTAATGAGAGCATCTTTTATAAAATGAAGAAAGCCACTTTCCATACATTACTGCAAAACTGGAAATAATCTGCCCGATCAATTTTCTTGACCAAAATGCCCCAGGATTTTAAACCTATATGTCTTGGGGCTGATTTCTTTGTTTGTTTTGTTTGATTGGTTTATCCTGTGACTGTAGCTTAAAAGTGAAAATTAGAAAATACTAAGGAGAAGAAATGAAGATTTTTCTCTCTCTTGTTTGTTTTGGTTTTCCATTTCCTTGTACTTTGAGACAGTGTTTCTTGTATCCCAGTCTGGCCAAGGATGACCTTGAACTTCTGATCCTCCTGCCTCCATCTCCTGAGTGCTGAGATAAGAGATGTGCACCACCCATTCAGGAGTTTTGTCTTTTCCAGGGTTGATTTTAGGATAAATGGAGATAAGAACTTCCACATGACCTCATCAGTTGAGTCCCTCATCCAGCCAGTCCTCACTATGAGCCCCTCTGCCCTGGCACCATGCTCTTTCGTACAACACTGTCCACTGTTAACTACTTTGGGATAGAAGAGGCTCCTGGTTTTCATCATTTTTCTTAAAAACATTTAGAACTGACTCATTTAATAGTATTAATCTAGTATGGCATAGATAATGTAGCTGTAAGCTACAAAAACGTGTATTACATAATATAAAAACTGTTCACAGCTCGAACTTCTGACTCTTCCGTCATAGTAAACAATGCTAATTTCCATCTTAAAAAGTGGAGTTTATTTTGATTTACTAACATAAAATAGGCAAGACATTAATTTCTGAGGTGTACAGTTATTAGAAAATGCAGTCATGGGCTCACGGCTAACAGAATGCTCTGGAATCCTTCCACATTCACACATAGCCAGTCTTCTCCAGCTACCTTCCAGTCCCTTGGCTCTTAGGTGAGGGTAGAAATGGGAACCTGAACTCACTTGTTTCAACAGCTACTGTTTTGTTCTGCTGTGGGCTCTAAGTATGCTGCTCATGCTTGTGTGGATGCCTTCAAGTCTTCCCAGGTTTCTGCTGAAAAAACCATCTTGGTTCCTCCTGAGGGGAAGACTCACTTTGCTCCTCTGTGAGCCCAGTGCCCTGAGAAGCAGTTCCTTCCCCCTGTGTGTCTGCTAGTGTGCACATGCCTGCTAGTGTGTGTATCTGCCCTGTGTTTCCCAACTTGGCAGTCTTTATACACTGTGCATGAGTATCTGTCTTGCAAGTAGACTCTGAGTTGGTAGGGACCATGTTTTTCATCCACGTTAATGAAAACTAGGCATTTTCTGGCACATGAAAGGGTGTTGTCCATCTGCTGTGTAAGAGAAAGAATGGATCGATATCATTTTGGCAACATCCTTCCCAAGCAAAAACCCAAAATGAAAACACCTCTTAGAATCCGACCGGTTCTTACTGAAATGCACTATCTATAAAATTGAGAGCGGGATATAATAGCAAGGAGCATATTTGTAAAATGCCTACGACCATTTACAAACTCTCCCCAGTGTCTTCCTGAGGGTGTGACTGGCCCATTGATTCAACCATCATTCTCAGGAGTTGATTTGCTTCTAGTTCCTCATGGCATGGCAGCACTCTTGACCCACTGATGCCACAATCTAATTCAAAAGCACGTAGGATGATGACACAGTACACTGACAG
Source organism: Meriones unguiculatus (assembly GCF_030254825.1). Taxonomy (NCBI): domain Eukaryota; kingdom Metazoa; phylum Chordata; class Mammalia; order Rodentia; family Muridae; genus Meriones; species Meriones unguiculatus. The sequence continues at coordinate 23,800,693 of NC_083367.1, read as the reverse complement.
GAATTTCTCCTAGGGGATTTACGTTCTAATTGAGAGAAGCAAATGATGATGAAGACCGATGTGCTAAGCAATTCACTGGGAGACAGTAAATGCTACTGACAAATGTGTATCAGGAAAAGAAGAGGTTATAAAAGTGGGAGAGGCTCTGTGTCTTCACTGCTCAGTCAAGGAAGAGGAATATGATAGAAGAAATGATGTTTGTCTGAGCAGACACAAAGGAAAGAAGAGAGAACAGCATGTGTAAAAGTCCCTAGGTAGCAATTACTTGTGTTTCATGAGCTGTGTGGTCAGCTCAAGAGCAGTGAAGATGAGAAGGACTGCTAAACAATAGCTTGAAAGACAGAGGGGAGGGCAGAGTGTTTCACCTCCTCAGGCTGAGCCAAATGCCACCGAAGGACTGAGGTGTGATAATCAAACAGTTTCAATGTTTTAATAGTTTTGTTTTATTTCTGTAGCAGACAGAATTTCTAAGATGAGAATGTCCTAGATGTGCTGTTTGTTCCGATGGGCACTACCTACATTTGGCCAATGAGTGACTGAGCTGTGAGTAGAACATCGAGAAACCATTTCCTTAATTTTCATAGTCATACACTGATGTAGCCACAGGCATCTAGGGTTTACCGTACAGCCCGGGATGAAGGCAGAGGAAAGACTGAGGGACACCAGTGATGCTCACACCAGCATCCCTGCTAGGTGTTACTTATTCACCATGCTGGCTGTCATGCCAAATGGGTACTTCTGCTCTTCCTGGTTTGCTCAGCTACAGTTTGAACAGCCCAGGCCCACCTGCCTAGGCATGACACTGCCCACAGGGGGCTGGGCCCTCCTAATCCATTAGCAATCAAGAAGTGCTCTAAAATGTGTGCCCAGGCTAATCTGATGGAGACAATGAACTCAGCTGAGCTTCCCTCTTCCTGGGTGTGTAAAGTTGGCAACTGAAGCTAGCTATAACAACAAGCTATCCTATATTACATTATACTATTTTGTATTATTACATATATTCTGATTATTGCCTGTACCATGATTTCTTCACTTATCCATTAATGGTTATTTGATTATTTCACCACCTTGGTAGTTGTGGATAAAGCCTCAGCGAGTGTGAAACTGCAGATCCTTTCACAATGTACTGATTTCATCCCTGGGATAGTGATCCAGCTGCAGCCAAGCCTCATGTATGTAAACTGACAGCTACACAGAATGACCTTAGAACCGTGGAGACACCAATTCTATTTCACTTAGAATTAAACCCAGACTGAAAAGGGATTTTACAAGATCAAAATTGAGCTAGTGAAGGTGAATTTTTCTTTACACCCTACCAAGGAATTAAAGTTGTTCTTCACTGAAAATGACCAACCTCCATGCACACGATCAAAACCAGGATTAAACCACTTGACAGCTGAACTCAAATCAAGTCTGAATTACATACATGTGGGGAGAAGGAACCTGGGTCTGATGAAAGCCATGACTAATTCTCATGTCATGACTAGAACATGACCAGGAGGTGCTAGGCAATGTCACAAAGGTTTTAGTTCTATAAAGTGACTAAAACCTCCTAGAAGCAAATGAGACTGGTAATGTTGAGTTTACATCATTTCACAAGGGGCTACCTGATATGGACAATCTAAAGGATCTTCCCCAAACCTCAGTGTAGCTTGTGGAAAATTCATGCACTGGCGTGATCACTTTGATTCCCAATTTCACCATGACTTTAGCATGCCCCTGTTATGGGACCTTGCCTACTTTGTCTGTAACTAAACTCCTGTTAAGATTCATTCAGTCTTATCTATAGATTCTACAAACTGCACAGACATGTTTCTTTTTAACCTTCACACAAATCATCACGGAGGCCATGACTGTACAGACAGTCCATCTGCTGTGTAATCATGAGGGAATTATCCCCAAACTCAACCCATTTTCCCAAGTGTTCATAGAATCTTCTAAAGAGACAGAAATCACCCTGGGAGGGGAAGTGTCTTCTCTACTTGTAAGTGAAATATGGAGGGTGTTTTCACTCAAAGGTCAGACCAGTTGTATGCATGCTGTGTTACTTAGTATAAATTCCCAGATTGTTTCATAAATGCTCATTATCAGTCTCCAAACCACCAACAGTGATGCAGATTATACTGTAAAGCTATACCTGTTAATTCTGGAGGGAGGTTTGTGCCATTTATAAGTAAAAGCTTGTCGTAATATTGTTTTCATGTTTAGTTCTTTATATGTATTCAGTGTATTCCCTATCTCTTCTTCTATTTCAAATCCTCTAAAGATTGCTAGAGAAAACCAGGCAACCATAATAAGCAGCATTTGATTTTTGGGCACTCTTCCCTTTTGGAAAGCAGATTTGAACTTCATGACAGACAGTAGGAATGTAAGAAACATGGGTTTGATTTCAATAAGGAATACCTTCACAGGGAATCTAGAAACAGAAAGAGAGAAGGAAAGAAGAAAAAGGAAGACAGCAGCTATCCTTCCACACTTTCTTCTGAAAAGAAAAAGTGTAACAAACACTGAAACAATAAATGATGAACTTAAGTAGCTCAATATAAGAGGTTGAATTAACCCATTCCCTAATTATAAAAGGGATCACACCATCCTTTTTCTTTCTAAATTTAAAGAAACAGTAATTCTATATTCCACTGATAGACATACACATAACATTAGAACAGCTGGATCTAAATTCTACCCAAGAGAGACAGAGTCCAGCTAAAGTTAAATGGTCATAGACACAGTATTTCTCTAATACTTTTCTCTAAATTCTTAATTTTACATTACTGTCCTTTGCTCTTTATTGGACTCAGGAAAACACTAGTGTTGGAATGATAAATTTCATCTCATATTTTAATGGAAAATATGAAAAATTAAGAAATAGATTTATTAATTTTAATTTTAAATAAAATGTTAACTTTTTTTATAATTTTATGTGCACATAATGCACTTGTGACCATGGTCAGCTCCATTGCTTCCTCTTAGGACATTCCTACTCCTGCAGACACCTTCTTTGTCCCAACTTAGTCTCCACTTATTGTCATGCCTTTTTGGCTTTATGGATCAATGACTTTAATGAGAGTTGTTTCTACGGGTATGGGTATGGGGTAGTATAGGCATGGTATGGTATCTTGCGCATTTTACTAGCGGCTACACCATTGAAGAAAAGTTACTCTCCTGCCCAGCCACCATTAATGCTCAACAGCTTTTCAGAGACCTGTGAATCACAATGAGTTATTAAGTTATATAACCAGTTAGCAGCTCTACATTTGAATAACTATATATGCTATGTAATCTAATTGATGTATATTAACCACTTAGCTGAGAGCAATAGGAATTTTGAGGACTATGACATCAGATGCATGATAAATCTTGGAACATTTTTAATGAAGATAATCTCATAGTTTGTGCTGTGCTCATTCAAAGGCCATCCTATCTAGTTTTACTGGCTGATCCTTTTTTCACAGATAATGGATTATAGCTTTTCTCATGCTTCTTTCATCACAGATGATTTTCTTTCTATTAAATTCCTCTAGGGCACATATAGATAGTACCTCTTTTAGGAAGTCCCAAAGTCATTCTCTGTCTGCTAGTATTAATTTTCTTTTCTTGGCCCATTGTAATAATAACTTTTATTCTCCTAATATAATTGTCATCTCAGAGGCTTGCTGCTGAATAAGCTCACCCTTTCTAGCTCATGCTTTCTGAACTCTGGCCAGCTGGTTAAACTCAGCTGTTCTTGATCAATTCCACTTTAAGCCGACTGATTCAATCTGGCTTCTCTCCCCTTCTGACTGAGTTGCTTGGATTGGTTTCAAACTACCTTTGGCAATCTGTCCTAATCTTCTGGCTTCTTCTCACTCTCTGGCTTCAACTGCCTCTGCTGACCTGCACTGAACTGCATGAACTCGTGATCAAATTCACTGTACTCACTGCACTGACTCCCAATTGACTTAACTGACTGACCTCAACTCAACTGGACTGTCTTCTCTGTGGAACTCAACTCCACTCCTTTCCTATCCTATTCACTCTCCTATGCTGTCTACTCTACTGAACTCTCTATTGTAGTCTACTGTACTGTATTGTCTACTCTCTCTCCACTGTACCCTACTCTACTATATTGTCTTCTCTATTCTGTCTCTCTATTGTGCCCTACTCTCTCCCTCTTTCTCTCTCTCAACTCTTCTATACTGCTCTTAAGCACCTTCTCTCTCCTGTCCTTCTAAGAGTTGGGCATACCCTGTCTCTGATTTACTTCATCAAATCTTTCCTTGATTCTTCACTTTGCCTGCCCCTCAATGAGGAGTCACTTTCAAACATGGGTACTGCCTTCTACAAACTCACCTCACCTTCATTGTTTGAGATTAAAGGTGTACACTAAGAGCATGTCTGTATTTCAGCCAGAGGGTTTAAAGGTGTGTGTTGTGTTTCTGCATTTCAGCCAGATTACACAGACCTAGAAGGTCTTTGGATGTGATCCCTTGCCAGAGCAGTCATATTGTTGGGTTAAAACTTCTTTACAGTCTACCATCTGTTACCTCTTATGTCTCTTACTGTCTCAGAAACTGAGTTCTATGACTAATAGACTTTAGAGAACCTTCAACGTCAAAGATAGAACTTGGGCCATCCTTTGCTTTGAGCATCTGCTTGTTAGATGCATAAACAGAAATAGCTACTCTGTCTCAGCAAAATAAAGCAAAATAAATCATAACAAGGCACAATGTACTTCAATTTGGTGCATATTGTTTCATATGGAAGAAGCTACACATATTTTAATGTGAATAACATTCTAGTATAATAGAATAGCATTTAAGAAAAGAAATAAACACTAACAACATAGTAGCACATTGTATTTCAGAAATGTGTTCTTTTTCTTGCATTGTATTCAGTGGGAAGCTCTTAGAGGTGTGGAAGTATTGGCATGCTTAGGCAAGCACTAGTGTATACTCCTATCATCTCATTGTATTAATTACAGAGGTTAGTAGCACTGAAGACACTACGGTGGTGTCTGATGTCATACCTATATGCTACTATCTTTCTCAAAGCTAGTTTGGTTTTTTTGTTTTGTTTTGTTTTGTTTTGTTTTTGTTTTTGTTTTTGTTTTCCAGCATGGCTTTGGAATTGACTTCAAAGCCTTGCAAATTGTGCACGAGTCTGCCACCACTGGGCTAAGTCCATAGCCTTCTGGCTTCTGAATATTAGTGTTTTAAAAGCCTAAGAGCCCCGTGCCTTTTAATAGCCATTGAAATGACCAAGAAGAGGAAAGTATAAATTTTTTCACATTTTTTTGTTAATTTTTTATATATTAATTACAGTTTATTTACTTTATAACCCAGCTGTAGCCCTCTCCCTCATTCCCTTCCAATCCCACCCTCCCTCCCTCATCTCCTCCCTGCCCCTCTCTAAGTCCACTGGTAGGGGAGGACCTCCTCCCCTTCCATTTGACCCTAGCTTATCAGGTATTTTCAGGACTGGCTGCAATGTATCCCTCTGTGGCCTGGCAAGGCTGCTCCTCCCATGGGGGAGTTCATATCAGAGACAGTCCGTGTTCCCCTTACTAGGGAACTCCCTTGGATACTGAGCTGCCATGGGCTCCATCCAAGCAGGGGTTCTAGGTTATATCCATGCATGAATTTTTATTTTTTTATATTAATTACAGTTTATTTACCTTGTATCACAGCTGTAGCTCCATCCCCCATCACCTCTCAATCCCACCCTTCCTCCTCTTCTCATATGTCCCTCCCCCAGTCCAATGATCCCCTTCCATTTAACCCTGGTCAATCAGGTCTCATCAGGACTTCATTGTCTTCCACTGTGGACTGGAAAGGCCGCTACCTCCTCAGGTGGAAGTGATCAAAGAGCCAGCACATGAGTTCATGTCAGAGACAGTCCCTGTTCCCCTTAGTAGGGAACCCACTTGGACACTGAGCTGCCATGGGCTACTTCTGTACAGGGGTTCTAGGTTATCTCCGTGCATGGTCCTTGTTTAGAGTATCAGTCTCGGAAAAAACCCCTGTGCCCAGAAGTTTTGGTTCTGTTGCTCTCTTTGTGGAGCTCCTGTTCCGTCCAGGTCTTTTATTGTATACATGTGAAGCATGCAGTGATTGTAGATGTACATAGAAAAGTGATATATTATACTCAAGCAATTAACATGTTCTCCATTGTTCTTAAGTGCCTTTTTAATATTGTATGGTTTGACTGGTGGACTGAGCACTTAGAATTTATACTTTACGCAAATTCCTAGTGTGATACCGTATTATTAACTACAGTCTTCATGGTGTACTTTAGATCTCCGGACGTATCCATCCTATATAGCCACAACTATGTTCTTTCACATACATTACCTAATCAGCTTCCTACTCATCTCTGTTTGCCATTTTCCTAATCTATTTCTGGTCAACATTTTAAAAAAAGTAAGACAAATTTTATAGTTATTTGTCTTTCCTGCATCCATTTGACTTAGCACCGTATCTTCTAGGTCCATGACTATTGTTGTAAATGGCAGGATCTCCTCATGTTTTAAGGCTAAGTAACATTTTTAATGTTCATTAGAACCATTTTGCTATTATAAGGATATAAATTACAATGTTCTTCAACCTTATACATATTCTAATACTTGAATATTCTGTTATATAAAACTTGTAATAGTGTCCAGCTTCTCCCTCCTGAGGACTGGGATCTTAGGTATGATCCGTCATACTCAGAATTGTGTGTCCCGTGTGTACCTGTGTACAGTGTATTTATGCATTTTGGTGAGTTCCACTGTACCAAGAGGAAAGGAAGAAAACACTATTTTAAGAAAGTGTTACTGAACATTATATATATATTTAGTTTATCCAATGACCTTATATAATTCTCAGTAAGTTTTTTTTTAAGAATTGCAGTATCAATTCTTAAAAAAAAATTTTTTTTAAGAATTGCAGTATCAGCAATATTTTACAAAGCAAAGGGCACAGCTACATTCTGAAGGCATATCCCTTTCTCCTCACTGAAGTATGAAGCTGTTAATTCATTCTCTCCATCATGTGAGTCCCCCACTCCCGTGGAGGCTCCCTATTTTGCCAGTGCAGGCACAGCCCTCAGTTGGCCAGGCTCTTCTCTCTTCCTTGTGTTCTCCCACAGTGCACTTCAAAGTGGACCTCGATTCCCCAATAAGGGGGTTAAATTATTACCCCCAGGTGTTGATTCACCCTTCTCCTTGTTGGATTTTACCTCCTTCTGTTTTAAATCCTGGGGGGAAAACAGGAAGGTGTTGGAAGAAGATCAAAGTATCTATCGGGGCTGGAGTTGGAGACTGGAGCCCTCTCTACTCACCAGTCCCAACCCCCGCTCTCTGACCTTCTGCCCTCCCCAGCCAACCAGAAGACAGAGTGGATCCTGTGGTTAAGCTATATGCTGTGCAGAGAGACATGCTTTCTTTATACTATTACATACAAGCAGCCAAATGCTGTTTGATGTCGGTTTCATTTTATGGTGTAATTATAAAAGACAGATGATTTTTGAGGCTGTATTTTTTTTGAACACCTACTTCTGTTCTTTCGAAGACATTGTCGGAGAAGATTCTGAAAAGTGAGAGGCTCCTTGTCCTGAGGCAGCACAGGGGTCAGAGTGCTACCAGGTTCCCCAGGAGCAGGACACAGCTGTTATTTGTGTTATAAATAATATGAAACTTCATTTTAAAAAAGTAAAAATGAAATAGCAGGATTTGAATCAGTTGTCAACGAAGTATTCAATGTTCTTTCTAGAAAATACACACTTGATCAGACTAAAATCAGAATCACTCTGCTCAGAGATAGAGATGCTTTGGCCCATCTTCTCATAGACCTTGAAATAATACTGAATATACTGGAATTATGATTTGTGTGTGTATTTAGAGTACTGACTGCTAACCTTCTATCCTGAGTTTTATACTTAAGAGTAGGCCAGAAATAATTTACTAAAATTAAAATTTATTTGCATAACATCATAACACATGGTACTTAATAGTTTTTAATTAAATTTTTATTTTTTATATTAATTCTAGTTTATTTACTTTGTATCCCAGATGTAGTCCCCTCTCTCATTCCCTCCCAATACCACCCTCCCTCCCTCATCTCCTCCCTGCCCCTCTCTAAGTCCACTAATATGGGAGGTCCTCCTCCCCTTCCATCGGACCTTAGTTTATCAGGTCTCTTCAGGACTGGCTACAATGTACCCCTCTCTGTGGCCTGGTAAGGCTGCTCCTCTTCAGGGGTGGGGGGATGTCAAAGAGCCAGCCAATGAGTTCATGTCAGAGACAGTACCTGTTCCCCTTATTAGAGAACCCACTTGGAACTGAGCTGCCATGGGCTCTATCCGAGCAGGGGTTCTAGGTTATATCCAATGCATATAGTCCTTCATTAGAGAATCAGGCTCAGAAAAGACCCCTGTGCCCAGATATATTTGGCCCTTGTGGAGCCCCTGTCCTCACTTACAAGTGGATACTAGACCTATAAGATAGGATAAACATACTAAAATCTGTAAACCTAAAGAAGCTAAACAAGAAAGAAGACCCAAGGTAAGATGATCAATCCTCACTTAGAAAGACAAAGGGGATGGACATTGGAAGTAAGAGAAAACAAGTAACAGGACAGGAGCCTATTACAGAGGGCCTCTGAAAGACTCTACCTAGCAATGTATCAAAGCAGATGCTGAGACTCATAACCAAACCTTGGGCAAAGTACAGGGAATCATATGAAAGAAGGAGGAATTAATAAGATCTGGAGGGTGTTTAATAGCTTATGTAACCATTTCCTCACTTAGGGGTATGCCTCTTCCTTTCAGGAACCGCCATGCAATAAATAATCCATTTAACATATCTGTGCCCAAGTCTGCTAATACTACCTATATTTTTAGAGTGAACTTGTAAGGAATGTAGTGAGGTCCAAGCTTCTGCCCCTTTTAAAGCAGGAAGCTGTTCACCCATCATGTGCCTTTTTAAATCAGGGCCAAGAACAGCAATTCCTGCATCATTTGCATCAGAGTTGAATTTTACCTCCTATGTAATTTTTATTGTTTGATAATTTCATACATAACCAACACTAAGAATGTTTGAAAGCCATATAGTTTTAATTTTAAAAAAAACCTTATTTGGTAATGTAAACTGGTTTACAGTATTTAGTTTGTTTGATTTTTTTTTATACAAAAACAATCATCATGTATTTATTTAATATACATTGTAAGGGTTCAAGCAGACTTAATTTAAAAAAACAAATAAAACGAAAATAACACCACAGCTTAGAAATCAAGGAAAGGACAGACCACTTAGGAACGAAGACAACACGAGAATAGAGGCTGGACAGCTTGCATCAGGGTTCTTGACTGGAGACCTGCTTTGAATAGGTTTCTTGCAGGTACTTCTTAAACGCTGTAGGGTTTTTCCAGAGCTCGGCAGCATGTGTGTTCAAAGGGCTATCGATGTTGGGTTCTCCCAGCAGGCTCTGGATAGAGAGCAAGATGGTCCTGACGTCATACAGTGCGGACCACTTATCCTTGAGGATGTCCAGGCAGATGTTGCCCTGGGTGTCCACGTTGGGGTGGTAGCAGGGCGTGAGGAACTTCACTGTGGGCGCGTTGTAAGGGTAGCCACTGGGGAACTCTAGGGAGAGTTTATACCTCAGGTCTTCGTATACTGTGCCGGCTGCTCCATGGATGGTCCCTACCCATTTGAACAGGTTGTCTGATTCAGGGAAGGCGGAAATTCCTTTGTCACCAGATGTCATGAGGGTCATCAGCTCTTGCTGTAGCCTCTTGCCCACAGGGCCCCGGGCGGCGCCACCGCTGGGCTCGGCTCCCTTGCGAACGGCGGCGATGCTGGCAGCGGCTGGGTCGCGGTTTTGCGAGGCCATCCCGGGGTCGCTGGCACCGAGACAGTCGTGCGGAGACGAAAGGGCAACTCTAGTTTGTTTGATTTTAACTTATATATTTGAAGTATAATAACATACAGAAAAGTGTGCATATCATAAATACGAAGTTTTATGGTTTATCAAAAAATGTGTAACACCCAGGTGATTATCCTCAAACAAGACTAGTTCCAAGGTCTGCCCATCATGCTCCCTTCTCAGTAGCAAAGAACCTCATGTCCTTGCCTTAGACACCATGATACTTGCTCAGTTTGTGTAAAGGACATTTTGTGTGGTGTTAACTTTTTCTGTGTGGAATCTTTGACGTGCATTTGTACACACTGCTATGCAGGTTGTATGTTTGTTCTCAGCCCCACTGATGTCTACTCACTCTTGCTGAAGGAAGGCCCGTGAAGGGCTCCAGGGTTTCAGCAGCATGTCCTCTGTAAAGGCCTTCATCTGTCCCGTCCAGTCTATATCATGATTTCCTTTAGAGCCTCTGGCTGACAATAGTCTTGACTCCTGCCTGGTTTTCTTTTAATCATGCTGCTTAGATGCAGCTGTGCACCTTGCTTGACATCTGTTTGAGGGCCCCACAGGTGGCCCCAGGTCTCACCATTACCCGGAAGCAGGAGCGAGGTCATGATGAGAGGAACAACCTTAGTGGACAGCGCCCAGCTCCTTACTGTCCCGGGCTCTGTCCTCAGGTTACAGGTCTCTGCCTCAGTTCCTCTTTTCTGCACAGTCATCAGAAAATTTCCAGAAGAGTGATGGGCCTCTCTGACTTTGCTTTTTACCTCTCAGGAATTGCCCTGCATTGCTAGGTGGTCAATGTTTAGAGAACTACTGTCTATTCTACTCAATTACATTTATTAGCTGTGAAAACATTGTAACATGTGTAGCTTTTAGACATGGTTAGCATTGCATGTCAGCTTTCTATGAGTTCTTCATTCATAGGATGCCTTAGAAATGAAGAGAAGCTAACATTTCTTGGCCTTTTTCATATTATATTCTCACTGTATAAGAATTCGTTTCATTCTGTTTGAAAAAAAAATCTTATTATGTAACTTTTAGATGGGCGAATAAGCCCAGAAAAGTGGAGTATCTAAGTAGTGGCCATAAGCTCAGGCTTGTGTGCTCTGAAATCAGCTTCCTCACCGGCCACATTGGTCTCATGAACACCATACTTCTATTGTGTTGATAAGCAGAACTCCAGAAGAAATCGGTGTCTTAGTCCTGGCATGAAGTAGACTGTGTCTTACCTACCTATTTCCTACTTTAAAGCTGTCTAGTGAGTCTGTATGGGTCCAAGAGTAAATGCCCAACAACTCAGAAAAGCTTGGATGCTTGGTCAGTCTATGCCTCCACCATATGTTGGTCGCCTTTCTCACTCCTCCCATTGCTTGGTCTGTTCAAGCTCTCTGTCTTCTTGACATTCCCTTGAATTTGCCAGGTCAACGCTCTACTTCTGTTCTCCATGGCCTCTTCGCAGGATGTTCTCTCTCTCTCTCTCTCTTTAAAGAGGTCTTTTCCCTCTGATCTCCTCGTGGTCAATTCCTAAATCAGATTCAAGGCCATACATGTTGAATCAGCGGTGTTCATCTCTGATGCAACTTTTTCATAAACATTTGCCACATGTCTCTGAAAGATGTCATGTCCTCCTTTTTGTCATCTCCCTTTCCCCTCAGAATGGTGGCTGCTACTTTGGAGATGGCTAAATGATATGTTTTTCATTGGCTAGCTAGTTAATGTTTCAGGCCCTAAGCAAGATGAGGCATCTCTAGAAACTTATAATCAAAGAGGAAGGTGCAGACATACACATAAGATGAAGTGGCAAGGCCAATAGGAGAGGCCATAGAGGAAATCAGTGTCCTAACTTCTCGAGTTAACTCAGGGAATGCTCCAAGAAAAGAGAAGGCCTTTACTAATTATTTAATTGGAGTCAGTTAGTTAAGGGGGAAAAAAACAGATCTTATTCCAGGTAGAATATATCTTTGTGCAAATATGAGAGATAAGAAACAGCAAAGTTGGATTGTTCTCGTCAGATGAAAAGGTTAAAGCCTTGTGTGTACCTAGAGCAATGTCATAAAGAAGAAAAACTACATGTGTATGAAAATATGTGCCTGTGTTTTCTCATTGCTAATAATGATACCAATCCTGATTATTTTAGTTTTCTTGGCAATAACCATGGTATAAACACAAGATGAAATGGCTTGCTTTCAGAGCACCTCACTACTCCTCCCAAAAACTTGGCATACACATAAATGGGAGAGCGGGGTAAAACATCACCTCAGTCCGGGATCAGACTAGACTTTGTGCAGTTTATGAATGGAGATGTCTGGGGCCAGCTGCCCACTGCGGTTATATCACTGTGGGTGCAAGGATGGGTTTGGGCACATGCTTAACACCTGTTGTTCATGTGGAAAGCTGTAGAGGAATGTGCTAGTTGTCATTGTTCCTGTCCCGATCCTCAAATCAATTGAGAGTATTGTCTTGACTGATTTTTTGCAGTGGTACATTATGGCATTTGAAAGTTAAATATAAAAATAAGTACATTCCAGAGAGAGAGAGAGAGAGCGTCCAGGAATCAGTTAGAGTATTTCTGCTCAGCTCACATGCAGAGTTCTTGAAGGACAGAGGACACAGTGGTGTGCACAACACGTGAGGACATTGCAGGAGATCCAACACAAGGCTGTAGCCCTTGGCTCACACTTCTTTCACTTAACTCCATGAGCTATGTGATACTGAGAGAGAGAAAAGAAAGCCATCTTTCACAGAGGTGAATTGATTGGTATGCTGATCATCAAATGATCAAAATCAAGGCTCAGAGAAGTTCACTATTTGCCTAAAATCATAAATCAGTATGAAGAGAGCCAAGCTGGGATGTGAAGACAAACTTCACGACTAAACCTGGATCTTTTCACAGGGAGGTTTGTTAACCACTGTACTGTGTATGAAGGGTTTTCTGAGCTTCGTTCCAACTGTGAAACTTAATACCTTGGTCTGTATTGTAGGCAGTGCCTGATACTCCTGCTTAAAAACCAAACATGCCTCATAGCGTTCTCTCTGTTTCCAGGTTAAGTTGAATGCTGTGGACTTCTGCCCTGTGTTTTGTGTTTGCCAGTTTACATGATGGTGCTAAAAGACATAGCACATCCTGTCCTTGTGAGCTTTCTTTAGCTTCTCATCCTTGGCAGCTGGCATGGGTGATGGCTCTTTCTGAACCTATACACTACCCATCAGAGGGCTGCAGAGTCAAGTCCCCACCCCCCGCCTTCCATGGCAGGCTGGAATGCACAGTGTGTGTGTGTGGGGGGGGGGGGGTATTGGGAAAAGCCTGTCCTTCCACTGTGGCTCAGAGCACCAGCTCACTATTTTTTTTTTAAACCAGGGGAATGCAACAGCTGTGGCTGATCCTTCATCTTTGTTATGCACATGCTTAGACTGTTAGACGTCACACAAATCTCCTGTCCCCACAATGCCCACCACAGTACCACACACACACTAATTGCACAAAACTATGCATGCTTAATGGCAGTTATTTTTGGCATTGTGCTGTGGCATTTTTTTCTATAACATTGAACATATGTTACAATGGCAAAAATGATCAGGAGGGAAAAAGCTTTACCCAAAGGTTCCCCATTTGTAGTTTTTAATCTTGATTTGGACTTTGCTTGGATGTTTTTCAACATGTTATGAGCAATATACACCTAGAAAATATTAGCTGACTACGTTGGAGCATGTCTGTAATCCCAAAACTGAGAGGAAGAGGCAGATGGATCTCTGTGAGTTTGAGGCCAGCCTGGTCTACAAAGCGAGTCCAGGACAGCCACGGCTACACAGAGAAACCCTGTCTCAGGAAACATCGGTTTTTCATCTGCTACAAGCAATTCTACTCAGAAGTGGCAGCTATCCAGGGCAGTCAGGTAGCAGTACAGAAAAGCAGTTGCCTAGGAACCCTCCTGAAGCTCTGTTCTACCCTCAGTGGTTGCTGCCCTGAGCATGAGGTCTTTATGTCGCTGGGCAGGATGGGGACACAGAGTCATCAAGGTTGGGGCAAATCAAGTGAGCAAAAACTGCAAAAACTGATGAGAGGGCCCCAAGTCAAGGCCACAGATGAATAGAGCACTGATCACAATGCTTATGAATGATTGGGACTTCCACTGTGGCCAAACTCATGCCAGTGGTCACAGAGTGGGTAGAAAGGCTAGCCCCCAAGGAGCTCTGGTTTCAGGGGAATGGCAAGTGAGATGGGAGCCACCAGGTTGGTGTGGAAGGGGCCACAGGTGGTTCTTGTTGACTTGGCTGCTCTTTCTCACTTCCACTATCACTGTACAACTAAGGACCATGCACGAAGATAACCTAGAATCCCTGCACAGAGGTAGCCCCTGGCAGCCCAGTCTCTAAGTGGTTTCCCTAGTAAGGGGAACAGGGGCTGTCTTTGACATGAACTCAGTGGCTGGCTCTTTGATCACCTCCCCCTGAAGGGTGGGCCACAGAGGAAGACAATGCAGACAGTCCTGATGAGACCTGATAGGCTAGGGTCAGATGAAAGGGGAGGAGGAACGCCCCTATCAGTGGACTAGGGGAGGGGCATGGGGAGAGATGAGGGTAGGAGGGTAGGATAGGGAGGGAATGAAGGAGGGAACTACAGCTGGGATGCAAAGTGAATAAATTATAATAAATTAAAAATAAAAATTAAAAATCATATGTATATATATATGTATATATGTGGTCATATATATTGGAATATAAATGGGAGGTGCCCAAAGTCAATGTCAACCTCACCTTCACATGCACACTCACACACAAACCCATGCAGTAAACGCACAAGAACCAGCATACATTCACACACCACACACAGAGCAAGAGAGATAAATGATGCATGTGGATGCATCCCAGTAGTAGAACATTACAGAATTTATAATTTCCCCATTCCCTGGTTGGAATAATACAAGTATATATTTGATATATACTTCAAAAATGGTGAAAATGATTCATCCAGGAGCAATAATTTCCCCCAGCAATGAGGATTTGCTGGCCTGGCTGTCTAGTCACTTTGTTTAGTGTGACTGGAGCACACTAGCTTGACCCTGTCTCTTGGCAGTTCACTGTTCCTGTTTGCCTCCATTCAAACAGCAGATGGTGTTCTCCTCTTTGAAGGGTAGAAGCATTCACAAATGTTCTACAGTCTCTTTCCTTGGTTCCTTACATCCTGAGGATCTGAGTGTGGTCCTGGAAATCCCAACCTCACAGACTCACTGTGACTGAAGGAAAGGGGGTAAAGCCCACTGCTGTTGCTCTGTGCTGTCCAGCTTTGCTCTCTATAACAGTGAGACATGGAGCTCCCAGAATGTTCTCCTTTAAAGCGGGAACTTATTTTCTGTGCTGATAATCTTCAGCTGTAAAGTATTTATAATTTTACTTAAGACTTTCTTTTGTCATTTGTCCTTATCTTTCACATGACATTGACAGTCTTTATCTTTCAGTGACAACCCAGGATAGACATCTTATCTGAACATCACTACTAGGCCCCTATGATATGGGGTCTGGTATCATCTTTCATATGTGATTATTCAATTGATCTTCCTAGCCAAACCGTGAACTCTCTTGTTAGAAATAAATTATCAGTTATAAAACTTGGTGCTCTTCGCCGTGCCTCTGCTGAAGCAGGTTTCAGATAAGGGTATGTCAGTGAATGAGGTGCTTTAGTCTTGCCTGAAAAATAATGTGTGATGCAAGACAATACCCAGAAAACCAAAAAGACTGTCGCCTTTTCATGTACTCCTCTTTGAGCTAAAAGAAGAATGAGGCTAAAACATTTTAAACTGACTAAACTGAAATGATTTCTGTCATTTAGAAGGAAAAGCAGAGTAGCCCAGCAATGTAGGCAGCCATGAAAACATACGCAGTTTCATGTCATATCAGACACACACAGAGTTCTTCATCTGGAATCTCTGGTATTTAGCCTAGCTTGGGAGGGTGGTCACTAAACATTATGGCTATGAATGAATGAATGATGCCCTGTATAGGAAACTCAGAAGAAAATTTTTTATTGCATTCTTGCTTAGGGATGCATTGAGAATGTTGCTTTGGGTAAGCGCAAAGATGAGAATAGTGCCAGTGTAAACTATGCAGATTATGTTTTGAGGTAACTCACTGCATTGCAGAAGCTTCAGAGATGTATCTGGGCAAATAAATCTACATTATAGATCTCAAAACAGGGCTATAATTCTTGTGTTTAGAACATCACCGAAAGAAAAAAAAATCAAAACTTCCCTTTGCCGCCCATGCTGACATACAACCATCTCTAACCCCAGCATCTGGAAGATGGTTGCAGGTGGGGCTCTGTGAGCGTAAGTCTAGTCTGTTCTACCTTGCAAGTTTTAGGTTAGCCAGGGCTATACAGGGAGAACCTACCTCCAAAAACAACAAACAAACAACAAATCTGCATTGTTTACACTGACACTCTTCTTATCTGTGTGCTTACCAAATTCTATAATTTAAGATTTGGTCTCATCCGCTCATCTCTGTGGTAAAGCTAGGAAGCGGTCACTCACCATCACCATCCTTTCAGGCAGCTGACCAATGCAAAAACATCCCACACAAGACTGGATGCTATAGAAGATGGACTGCTTCCTGGAAACTGTTTCCTGGTTAGACTATTGCTTTTGCCCTTATCACCAATATTAAAAATGACAGTATTTTGCACACAACTCCCACTTTAATAGTATCTTTCTAAATAGACATCTGCCCTTACTCTGTATTCCTTGTCAGGCAGCACAAGGACTGTTTTCTTGGATTTATATACAGAAGGAAATTGAAGTGCAAACCAGGCCAAGTCATGTATTCATTGAGGAAAAAAGTGTGGCTGAGAAGGATCAGGCCCTCCAATCAGGCTTTTTTTTTTTTTTTTTTTTTTTCATGCCAAAGTGGACTCTTCAAAATATTTATTTAATTTTTTAAATTTTACACGCCTCTGTATGTGTGTGTGTGTGTATGTGTGGTGTGTGTAAAAATGCATGTGTGTGCACACAGGTGTCTGGGAAGGCCAGAAGAGGGTGTCAGATCCCTTAGAGCTGAAATTACTGGTAGTTGTGAGCCCCCTGACATGGGTGCTAGGAACCAAACTCTGGTCCTCCAAAAGGGCAAAAGGCACTGCTAAGCCATCTCTCCATCCCCAAGACTAGACTCTGACAGCATGTTCTTTCTTTTTGTTGTAACAGTTTTAAAAGAAAAGACGTTGATGACCTTGAACAACTTGAGCACTTATGTAAACTCCCTGCTTCCACCCCAATCAATTTTGCCAAACTTGTGCTAACCCTGAAGGTGACTGTAAGCAAACGCTTCCTAGAGGGTTGGGCTACACTGGAGTGACACACAGACTGTGAGAGTTCCTGTTAGTCCTGGAAGGAGACTCGGTGACTGGACCAGCTCTCTTTCTTATGACCCTCAGTTTAATCCAAGCAGAGCAGGACCTGCCACAGTTTGGGAGCCGAACCTGATATCCAGAACTAGCCACAACTTAACAGCTTTATCTGGCTCACATTTCCTCTTACTACTGTTACTATAGCTTGACTTCCAAGTCAGGTTTCTTTGCATGAAGGAGATGGGCAGACGGTTCATTCTTCTGTTTGATTCATCCTTAGACGGTACATTGTCCTTGGGAAGACCAGTAGGACAAGTCAATTATACAAGAGCAGACCCGGAGGCCAGAGTGGGCATTCTTCCCTCACTGCCCGCTTGCCCGTGGCCGTGCCCAGCTGCAGCATCGTGTAGAAGGGTTGTTGGTGCTGCCTCTGCATGCTGATCATGATTGCACCTGGAATCACATCCAGTAGAAATATCATGCAAACTAGCATAGCTCTTCTATCCAAATGTTACACAGACGTCAGAAAGAGGCGACGAGATGGCCAGCATGTTAACCTAGACATTCCAGGGAATCTAAGTAAATCAAGTAATACCACATTCGGGATAAGGTTTAATGCACAGAGTTTGTGGCAGGCCATGATGTTTTGGATTTGTTCCATTTGCCTAAAACTGGGTTGTAGTATGTTTTATTTAATGTGGATTCTTAAGAGCAGCTGTGCTATTCATCATTTTAGTATCCTCGTATTTGAATGACCCTTCCTGGCTTCTAAGTGACATTGAGAGTAAAGGAATTGCAGAGCCTAGACTTTTCTGAAATGTGGGAATCATATTATGGGATAGGATGGAGCCATGTTTATTGATTCCTTTGCTAAGAGCTAACTGTGAACAAGAGCAAGTCAGCTTTAAAAGATGTTTGGCCCACAGGGACAGCTGAGAGTTGAACTGTGTCCCCGCTAGCTGAAGCAGGTTACAGCTATGGACAGCAACATGCTTTCCCAGTGTTCGTAGCCTCATAGATGAGGAATTAAGTGAAGAAAGGAAGTGGAGCCTCCCAGTTTTACCTCTGTGACAAATGAGAAGATCCCCACTTCTCACTACAGCGAAGTGCAAAGCTGCTATGCCTGCAGCACTAACACATTTCTGTCTTTACTAATTTCAGTAAAAATGCTTTTTTGCTTTGAAAGGTATAATAGCTGTGTTTTTAAAATTTACCCTTTTTCCCCATTATAATATCTCAGATAAGTACATTCGTATATCATTTTCAATCTACCCATCATTTTTCCATGTTCCTGTTAGATCTTAAATGTAAGGAAGAAGGACTCTGTGAGAACCCCTGCGTATCCAAGACACCTATGCCCTTCTCTTTGGGAAAGACATTATCCTGAAATTCAAAGTTACCATTCCCATGAAATTGTTAACATATCTTCGTATATATTTATTAACTTAGAAACAATATATCTTATGTTGTATTCTTACCAAATATGCTTCTGGTGATCTTCAAATCCACAGACCTATAAAACGGTATCTATAATTCCATCTTGTGTTTTAGCTAATATTACATTCTATACTTTTATTTATATAAAGTCATGTAAACCAAACTTTTTTCTATGGCCACTGCATAACGTTCCATTGTGTTTATGAATTCTTTTCTAGGTGAATATTTAATTAATTTTATTTCTTTGCTTTTACAAATAAACAATGTTAATGGACTAATTTTTCTGTGTTTTAAACAGAGAGGAGAAATTTGAGGATTTAGGGCATGGAATCTATTCAGCATTTATTGTGTAACATAAGTTTTAGTAAGCATTTTAAGTATCAGAACATGTGTATTTAATAAAAAAAGCATTTTGTGAACTAAATATTCCAAACATTTCAACGAGGCAATGTTAAACAGAAATTATACACTTATAAAATATCCCTCTAACCAAGATGAGTGAGCATTCTGTTCCCCTGGTCTTATGTTCCCTCTCTCCAGAAAGCCCTTTGAGTTTCCCATTCTCTGTCTGCCTTGCCCAGCCCTTGGCCTTCCATTCTTCCCCAGCATTTGCGCCGCTGTGGTGGCGCTCCTGACAGCGTGGCTCAGGCAGCAAGTTTGCCATCTCTCCGTGCCTGCAGCCAGTCTGTTCCCCATCCCAGAGGCAACCCGGTTCAGCAGAAGGGCACATCTTAGCCTTTTATGGGAGCAGGTGGGTGGGGAAGGAGTAAGGAAGACGCGGGAGGGCTACGGTGCAAGGTCTTGATGAGTGGTAAAATGACCAGGCTCACGAGAATGAGAAGAGGAAGTAGGCAGAGACCTAGGAGGGGACAGAAGTCAGAAACTTGAGCGACTGTGCCAAAATACAAGTGGGTGTCAATACTTTAAAATGCACTAATGGAACGTTGAAAACCGGTATTGTAATCATTAGTAATATAAAACACATTTTCAGCTTCGCTGGGCACCGCATCGCTGCCTCCCAAATCGGCCACGGCATTTTACATCCTCTCACCACCTCACCATATGCCAGTTCATACTGACCTCCACTTGGTTCTGAGCGGTTTGGCAGCTTGATGGGTTTGATCCCAACATCTCATCCTTTCTCAGAGTTGCACTCAACTGATACTAGAGTAGCGTCCATCAATTACAGTGTGGATGTTTTAATTAATATTTTCTATTTATAATGTTTAGTTTTCAAGATAAATTCTTCGCACATGATGTAGCTGCACAGTACTGCTGAAAACACAGACACACTGGAGGAGATTATTTAAACTAAGGCATTGCTCATTACGTGAAGATAAGTTTAATGTTTAATTTTTAATACAGCTTCATACGGGGTCAATAAATGTGTTTAAAGTTACCTAAGATGACATGTACTATACCAGTGCGGTCATCAGAACAAATAACTTACCCCATCACCTTCAAAAGCAGCCTCTTCCAACCAGTAGTTTGTGTTTCCCGAACCAAGCATCTCTTTTCATAATCACTCAGACTTCTCATGTTGAAGGCGTGTGCCAACCGATGATTCTTTCGTGGTCTCTGTTCTGTCAGCTAACAGTACCACAATTTGTCTATACATTCACCAGTTGGTGGACATTTATATTCTTTCCAGCTGTTTAACTAACTGGGCTCTGAATGTCTCTTGGAGGAAAATGTACACACCGCTACATTTCTTCTAAGGAAAACATTAAGGGTAGATTAATTCACCTTATTGCTCAGTTGGCAGAACAGTGTCTGACTAGAACTGAAATTCTTCATGCTCTTTCCTAAATCCCTCCATTGCTTCCTGAGCCTCCCTCCCAAGAATATCTTCAGACTTCATCACTCTCCTTTCACTGAAAAATCTCTCTCCTTTTCTCTCCTTTCGTTGAATTTTTCCTCTCTGACCATCAAGGCTACAGTATGAATTATTTCTGAAATTTCTTTGTCCCTGTCAAATGAATTTCCAAATTCTGCCCATACAGCTTCCTACGTAGCTCCCAGTTCTGTGTTTCTGCTTTCTTTGAGACTTTGACCTTGTCTTCCGAGATATCCCAGCAAGCTCTTTGCTCACCTCTTGACTCCCGTTTGCCTATGTTCACTCTACATGTGCTCAACATGTTTTTCCCAAAAAGCCATTTGATCATAGGGCTTGGTTGCACTCAGCTTTCATTTGCTACACCTTTAAGCTGTTTAAAATTGGTCTTATTGGGTCTATTTAACACAGGCAGTGAAGAGTCCAAGTTAACACATGCCTCTCAACTCATCCTGAGCTGAACTCATTGATTTTGTCACTAAACAAAAGACATGCCCAAATTCTGGGATGCAGAAATAGGTAGGCTTACAGGAACCTCAATGAATTATGCTTTCCTGAACATCCTTGCCTTTGAAGATACCCATCTTTCTGTATCCTAAAAATTTCTCTGGTTTTAGGAACATCCCAGAACTGCTAGAGTTTGGCATATGAGTTCACCTGGGTTGACTCACCCTCAATACCCCAAATCAACCACTTCTCTTCTCTGCTACAGAGGCCACTCATGTGCTGGCTCAGTGCTTTTCTGAACAGCTACTTTGATGTTGATGGCCACAGAAAGCAAATAGGCTTTTTACCCTTGAATCTAGTGACAACTAAGATATCATTACGTAATAGGTACACAATAAGCTTTATGTGCCCAATAGGTTCACATAACTCAAAGGGCTCAGTCAATATGAATAAGTTATGGGTGACTTAAAGACTGAGTCATTGTCCTCTAAGTCAAAATATGGCTAATGCCTTCCACTTATTTTTAATTCTGTCATCACATTAGTGAAAAACCACTTAACTTCCTGCTCGAGTTGTTGCACCAGCTTCCTACATCTTATGTCAATGTTGTCTGCGTTTTCAGAACAGCACTAACACAGATTTTCTAGATTAGTCTCTTACAAAGTCTTACATTCATTACATTTCTCCCCTATCATGTTGCATTGCCCAGCTTTCAAAATCTGTAGCTATGTGATGTGTCAGTTAGTTCTATTTACTCTGCTGAGCGCTGGGGCTCCACGACTTATTTCTCTTATCAAACAATAGCATTGCTTGTACCTGTTGACGGAACTCTTTCCTCCCCTCCCCCACTCTCCTAAGCCTCCCCCACTCCCTGAGGTCCGTCTTTAGAGTCCACTCCTGTGAGTGCCTCTCACCCCCATCTGTCTGAGCTCTGTTTCTCATTGCGCCTTGCTGAAGCCATATAAACACAAGAAAGCCACATGTCATATGGAGTATTTCACTATAGTTTCATCAATAGAATCACCAACATTTGTAGGTATGAGTAATGAAGTAATGCGTGGCAAAATATTTAAAGCCAGTAGCAATTGCAATGGAAGGAAACTCCGTTTTCTCCCTTCACCACACACTAAAACACACACCGCAGAAGGCACAGAAAATTTGTCAATCTTGTTGGAAAAAAAAAATCCAAGAGTCTACATACTCAGGTATTTGTTAATAATTGAATAAAGGCATGAAATTGTCTACTACACAGTAGAAAAACAAACACAGAATCCTTATTTCTAGAGGGGAAAAAATTTAACATATGTTATTTTTTTCAAAATAGTGTCTTAAATAGAACCATGAGATCAGTAGAATACTATATTCATTTATTTTAAATGTAGTATTTAAATTCTGAGCTTAAACCAAACATTGTTTCTCCCACTTGTAATCCCAGCACTCCCAAAGCTGAGCCAGGAGGTTGTGATGCATTCAAGACAAGCCTGGCACACAGAATGAGACTTTGTCTCAACCAGGCTGAACTAATTACTTCATTAACTCTAAGTTTAGAAAGCTTTCTCTGCCCAACAGTGACAATTAAACAAACACACATTTTACAGAACTTTTATTTATTAATATAGATTAAAATTAACTCAATAGCTCTAATACAAGTCTAGACAGGTAGAACATAAAAATAATGTGAGAATTTTCAAGCTCAAAAAGATATTCCAGCTCTGGTTTATTGTGATGATATATATTTGCCATAGCTAAGACTATGTTCTTCCTAAATCATATGCATACATATACATACACATACACACACATACCCATGCACACACACATACATACATCACAGCTAGGTGGCTGGAGAGATGGCTCAGAGATTAAGTGAAACGTCTTCTCTTCCAGAAGACCAAGTTTCAATTCCCAGCGGTTCACAATCATTTGTAACTCCAGATCTAGGGGACCTGACACCCTCTGTGGCCTCTAAGAGCACTAGGCATGCATGTGGTACACAACTATGCATGCATGAAATAAAATTTAAAAGTTAAAAGTTTTTAAAATCCATGTTACTTTCTCATTTCACTCAGCTTTGAAGTAGAAATGTAGAAATTATTGAAATTATTTGTTAAGATATTTGATCTGGAACCACAGAATACTTCCCTCTTTAAGACTGGGTAGGAGAGAGATTTAGGGAGGGAAGTGGCATGATTATGTGTGAATTTGAGGAGAGGAAACACTGTGACTGTGTGGGGAATGAGGTACAGAGACAACGAAAGAATAAACAGGAAGCAGCGTGCTTTGTCAGGTCATTGTGACAGTACCATTACAGGGTATACATTAGAGAGAAGGGTCCAGCTAAAATTCTGTGTGATCGTGTAGCCTCCTAAAATGGTTTACATGAATAATTAGTGAGAACATCTATAGACTGTGATTAGGACAAAGTGAATGGCTACTTTAGCATTTATTTGGGCAACATCAGTAACAGTACAGATAAACTGAATAAAGATTGAAGGCTGGAAAACACACACGGGTTTTTATTTGCATATTTAATCTAATCATGCATTTGAATATGAGTGTATGTAGGGAGGGCGGGACAGAGAGGATAGTGAGTGTTGCTGTAAATGTTTGAAACTTGAAGAATCTGAAAAATCCCTGTAGGTGGCCAGTATAAAACTGGAAATGTGGAAGGTATGCATTGGTGTTCAGAAAAGAGGACTGATAAAAGATGGATTAGAATCGATTAGAGAACAAACAAGAACAATAAAAGCCAGCTTATGAGGGCATAAACCCATGTATAATTTTCCCCAAAGAGTGCTTGTCTTGAAGGAGAGGAATTCGATGTCTTAGTCTGCAAGCTAAGGACATAAAAAGGTCAAGATGTCCCTAAAGAAGACTGGGAATTGATGGCCAAACTTGACGTCAAGAAACCAAGGAAGAACAGTTGTGTCACTTATAATGTTTTCAAATGCAAGTAATGGAGAAACTGACACACCTTGGGTTGAACAATGGGTGATTGTTACATAGTGCTCACATGTCCAGAATTCCAGAGGTGAAGTGGCCTCTAAGAGCTGACCCAGGAGCACAGTGATGTCATCAAGGAAACACTCTCCTTTGTCTCCATCCGCCCCACCCTCCACAGTTCCTACTCCTCTCATGAGAGAATGATGACTGGAAATACAAGTTGGGGCCACGTGCTCCTCATTCCCATGTAGCCAACACACAGCTCGATATGTGCAGAAGAATGAAGATGAGCCCAGCATGTCTCCAGTGCACCCCTTGGTTCCATTGGCACAGCCTAAGATGCCTGACGATGGTTTCAGAAGTAACCACTGACTTAGAAGAATTAGGCTTCCGTTTTCTAGAACTGATATTGGATTAATTTCACAGATCTTTGGTAGTGAGAGATGAATGCCCGCACAAACTCAAGTAAAAGAAAACTCAGGTAAAAGAAAATGGGAATTGAGCGAGGCTGTAATGACTCAGTGAAGCTCACTACCTAAGGATTAGGTAAAACTGGGAGGGAGCAGCCTGACATCACAAGTGACAAAGTGTAGTTGGAGAATGAATGAAGGGAACAGGGCAAAACCAAATGAAAACGCATATTAGATCAGTAATTAGGAAGTAGCTAGCCTGGAGTCCCTTTATGGATTCGTTTGCAGTAGTTTGTTGGGTTGTGATAAATACACTACCAATGAGTAGTTGCATAAAATCTCAAGCTCCAAGTTCCACAATGATTGGCAGGAGAAAGGGCGGCAGAGGGCTAGTTTCTATCTCGAGCGTGTGTGTGTGTGTGTGTGTGTGTGTGTGTGTGTGTGTGTGTGTGTTCATGTGTACAAGCACAGGAATTCAGATGCCTATAGAGGACAGATGAAGGGGTCAGATCCTTAAGGGCAGTTACAGGCCACTGTGAACCACCCAGTGTGGGTCCTGGGAATAGAACTCAGGTCTTCTCCAAGAACACGAAGTACTCTTAACCACTGAGTTACCTCTCCAAGACCTATAGAAAACGTTTAATATTGGGGCTGGAGAATTGGCTCAGCAGTTAAGAACCCTTGCTGCTGTTCTTGTGGAGAACCCAGACAAGGACCCCAGCACAGACAGGCAGCTTACGGCCTCCTGTAACTCCAGATCCAGGAGACACAACTCTCTCTTCTCTCCTCCTTGCATACTACATACAGTAGAGGTGCATAGACATACATGCAGGTCAAACACTCAGACACACAAAATAAAAATATATTGTTTTAAAAACCTAGTAATATGGAGCAGTACGATAAGATGAAATAACTAGGTTTAGCTAAGTGGGTTTGGGATATTTTTGAAAATTTTGTTTGTTTATCCAGCAAATGTTAATTTAGCACCAGCCCAAATCAAGCTTTTGGAGAAACAGAAATGAACAAGGTCTCCCTATTCTCATGGAGTGTACATTCCAGAGGGGGTGGGGGTAGAAGGAGGGAGGAAAGGGGAATAGGGAGAGAACACAGATTTAAAAAAATATAAAATGTTAGGTTGATCGCTGCCATAAAGAAGAATGGGGCAATGTAAGGAGATGGTTGGCAGCTCTAATATAATAGACCGCTGTTTTAAATAAAGATGGCATGGAAAGGAATCTCTGGACAAAGGAGATCTGTGCATAACAGAGGGTACCTGGGGAGTCAGTGTTTCAGAGAAAAGAGAACAGTGTATATGGTTTAGTCTGGGGAAGCATTGGGTAGGTCTGGAGAAGGGCAAGTGTTTGGGGGTGGGAGGAGCCCTTGGAATTCTGGGAGGAGGGGAATCACTTTGAGGACAATGTCAAAGAAATAGGGCGTCAGGTTTTACATCAGGAGTAAGGAACAAGGAATCTGGAATGACTGTAAGCGAGATGGAAGGGCTTGATGGTGAAGAAGACCTGTCTTAGTTGAATCAGTAGGTGCCATAATTACAATAGGAAAACAGGCTCTCCTAAAGTAAGTGTGACCCTGGAAGAGAAAATTAAAACATTGCAGTTTGTTCCCGTGTAGAGTAAACTAAAGCTAGCTGAGCATAGAAACAAGACAAGAAAGATGGAAAGTTTGAAAGAAGTGCTATACAATAAGAAAGTAGATGGTTCCAACTTACAATGGTTTAACTGGATATGATTTCTTGGCTTTCTAACAATGTAAAAGCATGCCAATGGTGCAACCATAGTTTCTTTTTCAGCATGTTAATCAGTAAATTACAGGAGATGTGCAACAGTTGAGATAAGTTTTGTGTGACCTGATCTTGAGTACATATAGGCTCTGGAAGTATTCTTAGCATATTTAAGGTAGGCTAATGAAAGCTAGGATGTTGTTCATTAATTATATTCATTCAATTCATTTCTTGACTTAAACTGTTTTAAAATGTGCAATGAATGTATTAGAACATCAACCCATTATAAATCGAAGAGGGTTTATAATAACACCTCCAAGTCAATTTTAGTAAGTTGATAATTTTGCTTTGTAATCAGCACCACTCTTTGTGTAAAAATATTCTTGCTCACATTGCCTGACCCACCCCTCAGTCTTTTGGTTAGCTTGTTCTGATTCATACTTGATGGAATACAGCTGCATTCTCCCCTCTTGTCATTGACAAGTTGTCACAAGTTGTTGAGGTTTGTGTCCTTCAAATGCATGGCAAGTCTTTACTGTCAAGGCTCACATGATGGCCATCTTGCTATCAAGGTTTCAGAAGCTGTTAGATGATGTAGATGTAAAATGCCTTGTGTTCCCCATAGGTGCCCATACTTTGGACACATCTGAATGTCTACACTATTAAAATGCTTTTGTGATACAGAGATGTGTGAGACCATGATCCAAGGTCTCTCTCATCCTACATTTTACATGCCTATTTCAGGTTTTAGAAGCTGCCATTTGTATTTTCCATGGAGAAGTTACAAAGAAGTCTGGTTTGGGGAAAGAACTAAAAATTGAAAACAGGGAGGTAGGAGATAAGAAAGCTTAAGGTTGTCCTCCGCCACATTGTAAGTTCAAGGCTCAGCTCCGACAAGATTGCAAATAAATCTAACAAAATGGTCTTTCGGTTCATTTATTATTATTTTTGCCAGGACCTTCATCATAAGGGCACATCAAAGCACTTTATTCCATGTCCCGTGTTTGCAAACTGCCAGTCATTTATTTCCTAAGGGATCTTAACAGACGGAAGCATTGAGTTCTCCGCAGGCAAAGGTGCCTCCCACCTGCAAAGAGACAGCTCTGTAACGGAATCCGGGCACATGCATTATCTTCCCTTCTGCCTGCCCCTGTGATCACACAGCAAATTAAAAGGTCTCCCAGGCTCAGCCTGCCTCCCAGCTGCCAGCCCCTCGTAGACACGGGGGAGCCAGCAGGGACCAGGTGGAGCAGTGTTGAGTTGCATCAACACGCATCGCAAGGAGATTGGCCATAACTCCCCAATTGAATATTTATACCAGCCCCATTTCTCATCTTGCTCTTTGGCACTGAGCACAGTGCTAAAGTACTGCTGATTTCAAGGGCACTGCATTGTGTTGGATCTGCTCCGTGAACTATTACGCCAGATGAGAAATGGGCCACAGGGTCCTATTGCTGAGATGGCTTGGTGGCTTTTCCCCCCCTCCGCCCCCGTGGAGACTATCCTGTTACAGTGTCCTAAGGAAGGGACATTGGGGGTGGGGACATTCGCTGACATCATCTGGCACTGCTGTTCTGTGAACTGCAAACTCCGTCACTGCCCTTAGCAGAATAGGACATACGTGCAATTACAGTGAAGACTACATAACACTCTGGGTGGATATTGCTGAAAGTTTATTTCCATCACTGACTCAGAGGTCTTATTTTTTTATTTTTTTTTTTTATTTTTTGTTAAGGTCAGACACTTATCACAGGGACCTCTCATCATATTTCACATTTTGATACCTCGTGGCAGGTGCTAACTTCCTAGCGCTCAAAGTGAATGGGTTGAGTAACCTCACAAAGACACAAAATGTCTTGGAAGGGAGTGGAGAATGCCTGTCTCAGGGAGAGGCTCCCTGTTATTTAGTAAGCCTTGGAAACCCGAGAAGCTACTTGGAAAACCACCAACACACACAGACACTAACTTTTGCAAGGTAGTGATCATGAACTCAAACTCGTGTTCCACATTCCCATATAGCACTGACGAAGCGCCTTCCTGGTGTGTCTTTTACTGTCAGTTTTACCTAAGAAAAACTCAATGTGGCTTCTTTTTTACATAAAATTTTAAGGGCTGGAGATTTTACATGCAAGTACTGTATTTACACCATTCAACCCCTTAAATCCTCCCCCAACTCTTGCTGTGTCCCCCTCTCTCTCTGAAATTGAAGACCTAGTGTTGGTATGCATCTGTGTATGTGTTTTTTTCGTGTGTGTGTGTTGGTGTGTGTTTATGGTGTATGTGTAACCTACTGAGTTCACACAAGGTTGCCAGTATGTGCGTGTTTTTAGAATGGACCACTTGGGCTTGGATAACCTAACAGGAAGCTTGTTCCTGGAGAACACTGGTTCTCTCTCAGCTACCATTAATTTCCTGCAGCTCTTTGTCTAGGAGTGGGCCTTGTGAAAGTTTGCTCTCGTCTACATTGTCATTATTGTTTCTGCACATGACACATTGTCCACCACTGGATTGCTTGTGAATTGTTGACTCCGAAGTAAAATTCTTGAATTGTTAAGTGTAAATCAATAGAGGCCAATGATCATGCGACTCTAGCCTAAGTCCCCCGAAGCCTTCCAAAGCCGCTCACTAGTCTTTCGTGATGCCAGTGCCGGAAAGAGAGAATGAAGGCAAGCATTCTAATACAGAATTTAACAGTGTGTGTGTGTGTGTGTGTGCATTCATGCATGCGTGCATGTGTGCATGTGAGAGTGTGCCTGTGAGTATGTGGGGAGGGGTACATGTGTGAATGTGTGTATGTGTGTGTTTGTGTGTGTGCGTGTGTAAGAGAGCGAGGCCTCTTCAGGAGACAAAGCCACAACTTGTGTTACATCAGCGCATTGTCTCAGAGGAGCGAAATCCGGTGGTGAGCTGCTGCTGCCTTCAAGGCCAGTCCTGAAGTTGGATTGCTCCCCCCTTTTATATTGGGAGGACACTGGTGACACGGTAAGCAAGATTATGGAAATGTGGCACTGAAGAGGAGAACACTGAAGTTCAGAGTTGTGATTTAGCAGGACAGGACGTAACAGTAGGTTCAGTCCCAAACTGTGGCTTTTGGAGGAAGGCTCTCCATTTAGGGGCCAATGCTAAAAGCATGGGGCATTGTGGGGTAAACACAGCCTCTGCCTGCACACAGGTGTGGGGACTTCTGTGACCCGGTTACAGCCACAGTTAAGACTGTCAGGTAGGAGGACTACTCAGGCAGACTCGTGAGGTAGAGAGGGAGAGCCACCAAAACTTTGCCACTAGTGGAGGGGGTTGTAACTATACATCTAGATAGACTATATATCTACAGATGGCTAAGAACCCTGATAACAGGCAGAGCTTGTAATGGCTGAGAATGCTGAAAGAAAGGGAGATGCACAACTGGACAAGGAAACATCATTTGATTATGATTTCTTGATATTAAAAGGCCTGACTTAGGGAGGAAGATTTAGTCTGAGTGTGTCAAAAGGCCTGTTTTCTTACGTTCTAAGGAAAATGTGGATATGAAACTCTTTAATATTGACCATTATCTGGAAATGAAATGGGTTTCTTACTGAGTGAGTGATTTTCTTTAGTATGTTTTCAGACAGAGCAGGTGTGTGCTGTCAACACTGAAGAAGTAATTTTACTAAGCAAAAACACTTATTAAATACACAGTCCCCTAAACTGAGTGTGCCATATGAGGATTTATTTATCTCCAGTGGATATTTTATCCTCACATTAAATTATATTTGTCTACTTATTAACTTCGGTTTTGAGCCTAAGATGCCACGATTGGTAAATAACAGAGATAAGGTTTAACAATGCTCAGGTTAGAGTCGACAGTACCTGATCTTAACCCTACACTTAGACTAGAGCAAAACATGGTGTTTTCTGTTGAAACCATGGTTTGTCCCACCAGAAACAGAAACTGAATTATTTTAAGAGGCAACTATCTTCATTTTGAGAATTGTATTCATGGCTTTGTTCTTGTTGGTGCAACACTGGAAATGTTTCTCCTATATAAGATTTGCAACTCCTGGCAGAGCGTCCCTGAACAGAAAGAGTTGATATATTTCTCAGTGTAATTGATGGCATTGAATGTTTTGATTGTGGCCTTATGGCTTTACCCCACTATTTGCTAGAGGAAAATAATTTCCTGCTTCATTAACCATGGTTTGTAACTGATCTTATAGAAATTTGACTCCTGCTCCATTGAAATAATGCTGGAAGGAGCTGGGGGGAGTTCTGTCCTTTTCTTTGTTTCCCAGTGAAGGCACTCTTTTGAAAATCCAAAATGGAGACATGCTGTCCTGAGTTTAAAGCATTTGCTCACAGTTCTTGAGGGTGGAGTTAGAGGACTCATGTTTTATCTGAATAATAATTGTTGGAGTCAAAGGGGAGAAGGAGACAGAGAGAAAGAGACAGGGAGAGAGAGGAGAGAGTTCCAGGCTTCAAATGGAGAGTTGTGAGTCCTGAAAATGAGGACAGTAAAAGTACCCAGAGCGGAGTATGTTCTTGCTTTTATTTGCTTTGGCTCCAGGGACTGGGATCACTCTGACAAATGAATTCCACACTGTGAGTGCTCCTGTTGGCCTTTTGTAAGGCAAACGCAGGACAGTTGTCAAGGGGCTGGGAAATGTTCATATAGCCCCTCTCTCTGGTCCCTCTCACTAAAGATCAAGAGACCTTCCTCCTGTGCTTCCTTCTTAGCACAGCTCACTTAGCTCTGACCATGTTTGGGGAGCTGAGTTGGTGAAGGCCTCCTCCCGGGACTGCCTGTCTACCAGACACAGGTACCAAGAGGCAGAGAGGTGTCACAACTGCAAACAGAGGCCTGTCTCAGAGCCACAGCCACTGCAAGAACATCTAGACCTATTCAGAAATGTGCCGGAGTAAGGTGGCCTGATGCTGGTGCTTATGTCCCCATAGTCCTGTCTGATGCTGGTGCTTATGTCCCCATAGTCCTGCTTGATGCTGGTGCTTATGTCCCCATAGTCCTGTCTGATGCTGGTGCTTATGTCCCCATAGTCCTGCCTGATGCTGGTGCTTATGTCCCCATAGTCCTGTCTGATGCTGGTGCTTATGTCCCCATAGTCCTGCCTGATGCTGGTGCTTATGTCCCCATAGTCCTGTCTGATGCTGGTGCTTATGTCCCCATAGTCCTGCCTGATGCTGGTGCTTATGTCCCCATAGTCCTGTCTGATGCTGGTGCTTATGTCCCCATAGTCCTGCCTGATGCTGGTGCTTATGTCCCCATAGTCCTGCCTGATGCTGGTGCTTATGTCCCCATAGTCCTGCCTGATGCTGGTGCTTATGTCCCCATAGTCCTGTGCTTGTCTCAGAAAATGAGAGCTGGTTTTCAGTGTGGTGTGCTCTACTCTTTCCCTCGCTGTCAGCTTTATTCTTCTGTTTTCATAAGCTATTTTTTTGTATCTATGTATACGATTTCTCTTCCTCTCCCTTCATTCCTCCATCCTTTCCCCACCCCATTTTTTTCTCTCTAACACACATGCATACACATTTGGGGGAAATTTCAAGGATTTTTTAATGTGTGTATGTGTGTGTGTGAATACATACATACACACACATGTATGTTTATGCACACGAAAATTCAGCAAACGTTTGTGTCATAGAACTGGCCATATCTTTGTATTTGTAGCCTAAAAGTTCCTTGTGTTCCTAGAACTGTGCTTAGAACAGGGAGATGCCCAAGCAGAGTTCACTGAACAGGGAGACGCCCAAGCAGAGTTCACTGAACGACATGGAATCTGACTTCAAGTGGTTCAGGTCACCTGGTCTAAATCTTTTTTGTTGCCATGTTATTTTCCAGGCTTTATCATGACGAGATACTCTGTGTCATCATAACAGTTGTGGATGTGACAGAACTCCCTCCCAACAGAAACAGTCCATGCTCTTCTGGCGCCTCGCGCTATAGTCAGATGACGAGAAATGTTTATGGTGCTTCTGCATTTCAGCTAAGAAAAATAGGTGGTTACGTTGTGTAGTAAGTGACGTTATGAGCAAAAGCAAACACCAAACCTGTATCCAGCGGTCAGCATGCAGGTTTTCTTGGTAGACAACTGAGAATTTGGGATCCAGAACTTTGCCCCTGCAATGTCCATCTCATACACACATAGAGAAACCTGGTGTAACAGCGTTGTTGGGAGTCTAGGGCCCTTGCATTTTTTGGGTCCTGAACAGCTGATGGAGGGACTCTATAAATAAACAGGGCCATGACTCATTACTAGGATCTGCAAAGAGTGAATCTCAGTGTCTGAGTTGGAATAGGTTCTGCAGCACACAAACTTACGGTTTGCCCTTTCTTTGGTTCGAAAAGGACACCAGCTATTCAAATCAAATTCCATCTCTGCTACAAACAATAAAAACTCTAGAAAAGAATCAAGAAACGACTTCCCGTGTCTTGAAATTCTCTCATTTCCTCTTTTTAGGGACCATGTCAGGCTAACCTTAAGCTCACTTGTTTAAACTGTCCAGACAGAGCTTTGCGTTTAAAGGCCTTATGACATAAGACTCATGAGAAAGGAGTATAGTAGACATTGTAGGAGGACAGGAAGGCCACCTTTAAATGTAATGAGCAGTATTCCGCCAGGCAAACTAGATGCTTGTATTGACGTTCGTAATTTTTCAAAAACTATTCTATTACTATCGAACTTTCAAAGTATCTGAGGTTTGACGAGTAAATGTATTACAAAGCAGACACAGAGACAACAGGAAGACACTTCTGTGTGCACAGTAGTCGTGACATACTTCTGTTTGCTAAAGACTCCTCTAATTGGAGGAGGCTTCAACCCACTAAAACATGCATGTAAACATCCAGACAGCTGCGTTTTCATTTCCTGTGGACTGGATTGCAGCACACCAGGACTGCGTTCATGTCAGAGGCTGATTTTTGTAGTTGTTGTTTTGCAGAAGAACACGTTTTGTTTCTCCTCTGTGCCCTTCTGCAGTGTATGCTCCGTTCTCTCACCCCTGACTGATTTTCTGGCTTACACATCTTGTACACAATCCAAATTGGCTGGGAGTCCCCACACTACTTTAGTCTTCAGTAATGCCCCTGACTAGAAGCCTCCCTTGAGGCCCTTTATTTGAACCAATCAAAATCCAGCTAACAGTTTCAGAGATATTGTTCCTGACTCTTAAGCTTAAGTTACTGTCTGTCCCATCAGTGGGCTGCAAATATTCTAAACCTTAAATTCCAAGGCACAGACTCTGCCTTCTCATACACAGAAGACTTAGTTTTGGTGGGAACCAGCTAAGGCATTTAGTAGAATGTGAGTCGGTGATTTGGGGGCTATCACTGGGAGGATCCCCCACTTCATCCTCAGTTTCAATGATGGGCTGAAGGACTCACTGAGTCCAGACATGCTGACTGATTGATGACTGTGGCTTGTTGCTGTGAAAGGGCACAAGTGAAAACTAGCAGGTGACAGAAGGTGCTGTGGACACAGCATCTGTTTGCCTGATAGAGAAGTGACCTTCTATTTCTCCCAATATGTCTCGTTCAAGCCACCTTTAATTCCTTGAGTCATTGGTTATGAAACACAAGCGTCTGGACGATGTACACCTCTGTTTACATTTTTATCTCTAAGTAATTTCTACTTGTTTTCTGTTAGTAGAGGTGTAAAGAAGGGGACAACATATTCAAGTAATATCACCCTTCATGGAGGCCCAGTCAAGTCTTGTCTGTGGATTCTAGAGCCTCGGTCAGACACATGCCTACTTCTAGCTAATGTGCTTTCTGTCCACTAGGTTTCCCTGATTTGTCACGATATTTACAGCTTGCATACAAAAGCTCAATGAATTCAAAAGCACAGTGTTTGTCTTCTTTTGTTAATTAATTTACCACATGCACACGCCCTTTCTGTTGCATGGAAGCTATGGCAAGGTATCTGACCGTGGTTCAGAAACTTCTTGGGGTAAGCTGAACCATAGCTATCCCATGAGCTGCTCAACTCCCAACTCCCTTGACAATCCACCACCCTCATAATGTCTGAACTATATACTGATTGAGGATGAAGACAACGCTTTTCCATTTCTCTGTGTAGTCTTGGCTGTCCTGGACTTGCTTATAGACCAGGCTGGCCTCAAGTTCACAGAGATCTGCCTGCCTCTTTCTGTCAGAGTGCTAGGGTTACAGGCTTATGCCACTGTGCCCTGCTCCACTTTTTGTTTTTGTTTATTGATGAGAAAGTCCTTGTATATTTATATTTGGGTTGTTCACGAGGTAGATCTCAACACTTTCTAAAAAAAAAAAAAAGTCATATTTGAGACAGAGATGACTAAAGAGGAGCGGCCTTAAACATCTACACATCATTTTACTTTCTGTCTTTATTCCTTGGCATTATTTTATTATCCCTTGCCTGTTTAATGCTGCCAGAAAACACTGCGCCCAAATGGATGGCACATCTCACCCTTTGCTCTGAAAGAATTCAGTATTTCCTCATCGAATGTGTTGGAGCTGTAGGGGGTTTCAGGAATGTTTTTTTATAGATAAGGGAAAACTTCTTGGTCTAGGTTGCGAAGATGTATGTCATGATGGATGGTGAATATTACTCAGTAAATTTTTGTAACTACGGACATAGTATTTGTGAACAGTTTGCATTATGTTGCTCGCCACATGTTAAGGCTACCTTGCATTTCCAGGATAAACCACACTAGTCCCAAAACAGCTTTTTTTTTCTCTCTCTGGTTTCCTTTTGATAGTAGCCTAACTTCTTGTCTGTGTTTGTAAGAAGTACGGATCTACGCTCTTCTTCTTGAAACTACCTTTGTCTTCTGTTGAGCTCCGAGTCAGGAAAATGCCATCATCGGGAAAACAAGGATTGCCACCTACACTCAGCCAACCTAATTTGCATACTATCACTTTTCCACAAATGTTTGTTAGCATTCAGTAGTGGACTATCTTCAAAGCTTTCTTTTGATTGAATTTTGAAAAAAAACATACTTTATTTTTGTGATGTGTGTCTGCGTGGCATATGTGTATGTTCACCTGTGGGTGTGCTCATGTGTGTGTACGAGAGTGCACATGTATGTAAAAGCCATAGGATGGCTCTGGGTACTTTTTGCAATGACTCCCAGTCTCATTTTCTAAGGTTTGTTCCTGAACCTTGAGCACACTCATTTCTCTGGCTCGCACATTCAGTGAGCACTTACCTGCATTCTTCAGCTTTGGGATGACAGACAAGATCCACCATGCCTGGTTTTTGGGTGAGGCTGGGGATTTGAACAGAGCTCCTCACGAATACAGAGCAGACATTTCCACGTCTACACCTTTTAAAAGCCTCTTCCCTGGAATTCTCTTCAATTGCTAATTGGTTTGGGGAATACCTTTTTCCTGAGTCCGGTTCGGTTCGACCTCTTCTAAGAAATTCGCTAGCTTTATCTGTCTTTGTGTTTGTTGACAGTGATGACCAGGGTCTGCTCTTTCCTTTGCGTCATTCCATGGGGCACACATGTAGGGCCACAGAGCAGAAAAAAAATCATGGTTTCTCACTGTGGAATCTAGTCCTGGCTGCAGTGTACTGTAACTGACCATACCTGAACACGCACAGATTTGAAGGAAAAAGAAATATTAGCTGATATTTCAGTTTGATCTCTGTTGTTCCTATCCGAACAGGTCTATGGACATGCAAGACCTAGCAAGTCCTCATGCCTTGGTTGGAGGCAGTGATGCACCCGGAAGCTCTAAGCTGGATAAGTCCAGTCTCAACAACACTTCCGTCACAACCAATGGGACAGGAGGTGAGTGCCATCCCACAGGTGCGCAGTGTGACCTCGACGCTTCGGGTTTGCTTCAGGTTTTCACGTCAGGGGTTGCTAACCAACAGCTATCCTGCTAGAGATGCCACAATCAGAACTACAGGCAGGGAAATCCAGCTAATTCCTTCTTAGCGTTCTGCGTACCTTGAAAGCTCACTCCCTTATCTATAGCTGTGAATAGTCACAGAGAATATGTAGTCCCGAGAAACATAACAGTTACCTCTTTCCTTGTAAATATTCCACAGACTTTAAAAACTCTGGATAAAAGATATCATCACATACATATGTGTGTGTGGATCTGAAAATTCTATATTTGTTTTCATTTACATTTTAAGCCAAAGTATTACCCCCACACTTTTCATTAAAATGGTGTTTGTTGCAATTGATTTAAAAGGCAATAAAATATTTATATCTGCTGCATTTTTTAAAAAAAAATAGAATAATACTATGGCACCTAGCATTGATGTGAAGGAGAACGGTATTTTCCAGATAATTTTCTCATTTTATTAAATCATAATTACACCACAAATTATGATAACACTAAGTCATTACTTCAAATATTCTCCATTATTATTATTTTAAGAAGTGTAGTCGGGTTGTCAAAGCATAGGATCTAACTGTAAATTATGTATATTTAGAGATGCCACAGCTTACGCACGCACACAAGCAATATGTAAATTGTATTTTAAATTATTCGCCATCATGTTGATTGCAGATTCAGCCTAGGAACCAAAGTCAAATTCATCCAAAAATCTGTTTTACTTAGCAAACTGTTCATATTGCCAGATAACAACATTTGCCACATCATATTTTCTTTTAAATTTTAAATACGTATCTGTGAGATTGATATACCCCTTCCCAATTAATCTGAAGTCCATGGTTTTCTTCGTCATGGTGTGTGCATTGCAACCTACCCCGCGTTTAATAGTGTGTTGTTACACCAAACTCCTTGTAGATTAACCCTTCCCTTGTTTATTTGCCTCTAAACACGCATCTATAATTCCAGCTAATTAATGGATTTTGGACTGCAAGGTTTTAGGGACATTTAGTCAGAACTACTGGAGCAATAACGTTGACTTTGAATTCAAAGCTGAGTACAGACGATACGATTGAAAAGTTCGAGCACTCTGAAAGCAGACCTGGCTTGTATGCCTCATCCCTTTATTTCGGAGCACCAAGGCAGGCCTGATGCACGAAAACGCAGAAGGCTCAGTACAGTTAGAGTCCTGCTAAAAAGCAAACCGGTGCCAGCATTGAAGATTACTCAGGTCCACTCAGCACATCTCCAGACAATGAACTCTGTGCTGTTCCTGTTCTTAGGGGACAACATGACTGTTTTAAATACAGCAGACTGGCTGCTGAGTTGCAACACCCCCTCTTCCGCAACAAGTATGAGAGCCACTGGTACACGGCATGCGTTTGGGTGTGTGCATTTGACCTCTGGTTTGCTGTCTGCTGCTGCCTCTATGTTCACCCCTCTTTCCTATGTTCTGTACCTACAAGCAAAAAATGAAAAGTAAACAAGCCTAGTAGCTGTTCACGGTTGACAGTTGGCTTCGATTATCTCATCATCTATTACTCTTATCTTATATGCTTAGATCAGTGGGGTTTTTTCTTACATATTTTTCATAATTCTGCACCAATGGGGATTATATTGACTTATAGCTAATGATCAGATTCTTACATGGTTCTTTTAGCCCAACAAAGTCAGGTTAACCAGAGCGGCCTAAGCCAATAAGCATATAGAGAAATCTAAATAATGACCCCCTAAAGTCCCATAGTTTAAATTCTTAATACTGAAGCAAGGGTTTTTCTATTTTATATTTTTTGATACATGTTCCAAAGAATTTAAAATAGAATTAGTATTCAATATCCTACAGCTTTAAAAATTCCTGATAATGATCGCTGTGTTTATAAAATCATTAGCCCAAGTCAGTGAAATATGCTTGTAATTCCAGCTGCTTGGAAGGCTGAAGCACAAAACTCATAAGTTTAATCCAGCCCACATAGTAAAAGCCAATCCCAAATAAATAAATAAATAAATAAATAAATAAATAAGATTATAAATTAAGTCTCTTAAGATGGTTTAATCCATTGATATTGACTGAGTTCATGCATACATGTAGGCATTCTCCTAGAATAAATGCTAATATGCAATCAATAGTTAAAACAAAGCAGCCATACTCCTGAGAGACTCACACTTAGGGTTTATATGTAGGTCACATCTAGGAATGAGAATAAATACCGTTTGGGTGGACATTGATCTATTTCAGATTAAATTAAAATATATGACAAATAAAAGCACATACTATTGTGTTGTTATTTATATTTTCATAGTTTGAATTGTAAATATTTTAAATTTTCATACTTGAAATATACTTTTCATGCTTAAAAATTGTTGCCAGAAAGTAGTTATTCTTGATTCTTTTTAGTAAAGAGCCAGAGAATAAAAACTCTTCCATGATGGTCAGACAGTCATTTGGTATGTTCCAATAACTCATCTCCACTGTTTATAAGCAAAAGTAGCTCTAGGCTGTATATAAATTAAGGCACGTGGCCCAGTTCCAACAAAACTGTATTTCTAGACCCTGAAATTTAAATTTCACATGCTTTTCTTCCGTCACAAATATTTTGTGTAAAAAAAATCCGATTTTGCTGTTTTTTAAAGCAATTACATTGTAAAATTCACTTACCATCACTGGTATTTGTTCTAAATTGGTTACAATATAATCATGTGTGATGCAGTGTTACAAAGGTGAACTCCTGTAATGAACATTTCATTCCCCACATGTCATCTCACAAAGAAGCATCTTTCTCCTGCTCCTAATGCTGTGCTCAGGTGGCATCTGTAAGGGCAAAGATATGCACAGCAGAAGCACCGTGAATCTGGACCATAGCACTCAGCCACACTGACTGGCTATGTTGCCTTGAACAAGGGCCTCCTCCTTCCCAAGTTTTAGTTCCTTTATGTTAAAGGAAGATTGTAGCCTTCCTTGCAGGTATCTTTGTTATCAAATAGATAGGTTGGCAATAAAAATCACTATAGTTTTCTTTGAATAGATAGTTCCATAATAATTAGACAATAGTTTTTTGAAGGAAGCTGAAAGCATACATTGTATGAAAAATAACACTTGTCATGCCACAAATTTTCCAGATCTATCAATGTGTAAACTGGGCCAAAGAAGCCAACCTTATAGTATCAATATATTAGAAATACTTTGATACCATTGTTAAGTGGTAATAGAAATAAGTAATGATGTAATCGGGTTGGCCTGCTGATAGGGAATTTTTAATGGAACTTAACAATTTCTCAGCAGTTCTTTAAGACAGAAATTAAATGCCTTCTGTTTGATCTCTCTTATTGAGGATAAAATACTTTTGAAAGACTTACTTTCATTATTATTTTTAGTTCTGTGAGGGGCGCACTTGTGTGCGCTTGTGTGTCTATGTGTGTTTGTATGTTTGTGTGTGCGTGCATGCACACAGCCCAGAAGCAGGATTGACAGGTAGTTGCGGGCCCCTGGATATGGTGCTGGGAACTGAACTCAGGTCCTCTGCACTTCTCATTGGTGAACCAACTCGCTGTCCCTACATGCTTTACTTTAATGTTTGTTTTAGTATTAGAATTAGATCATTTGATGAATTTATTATAAAAAGCAAAAAGGAAAACTAATGGATTTTCCTAGTTTTTTCACAACACTAAAACAAATATTAATAACAAGCTTTTATGTAAGTTGAGTCATTGCCTTAAGACTCTGCCACCTCTTATCACTTAAGTGTGTTGTAATATTTTTAAACTGAATTAAGAAGTGATATTACTTTAATTCCAGTATGTCACTCTATTTGAAGATGTAGGCTAAGACTTATATTTTCACCTCAAATTTTTATCATTTGTAAAATGTAAAATGTAGGAGGCTAGGTATGGTACTGCATGCCTGTAATCCTAACACTAAAGTGTGGGGGGAGGAGAATGAGGGAGGGAGAGAAGAAGCGAGGGAGGGAGGGAGGACAGGGGACTTCACAAGTAAATCCGTGATGAGGCTTCATGGGCCATATGGACCTATGATTATTTCAGGTCTACTTATTGATACAGCCAAGAACAATACATAAATAGATGAGCTTCACTGTGTTCAAATAAACTTGACTTAAAAAATATTTTATAATGTGAAATATAGATTTCACATTATAAAATATTCCCCATAGTTTTAAAATCATTCCGAGCCCATAAAACATACAGGCTTTGAGGAAGATATGGCATAATGACTAATACAAGTCTATGGGTACATTGTTTATAATTATTTTTATTAATTATAGTTTATTCACTTTGTATCCCCCCTGTACCTCCCTCCCTTCTCCCCTCCCAATCCCACCCTCCCACTTCCCCACCCCTGTCCCTTTCCCAGTCCACTGATAGGGGAGGTCCTCCTCCCCTTCCTAGTCTATCAGGTCTCATCAGGAGTAGCTGCATTGTCTTCTTCTGTGGCCTGGTAAGGCAGCCTCCCTGTCAGGGGGAAGTAATCAAAGAGCAGGCAAATCAGTTCATGTCAGAGACAGTCCCTGTTCCCATTACTATGGAGGCCACTTGGTCACTGAACTGTCATAGGCTACTTCCATGCAGGGGTTCCAGGCCATCTCCATGAGTGGTCCTTGGCTGGAGTATCAGTTTTAGAAAAGACCCCTGTGCCCAGACTTTTTGGATCTGTTGCTGTCCTTGTGGAGCTCCTGTCCTCTCCTAGTCTTACTATCTTCCACATTTTGTAAGATTCCCTGCACTCTGCCCAAAGTTTGGCTATGAGTCTCAACATCTGCCTCAATATCCTGCAGGGTAGAGCCTTTCAGAGGCCCTCTGTTGTAGGATCCTGTCCTGTTTCCTGTTTTCTCCCTCCTCCAATATCTATCCTCTTTGTCTTTCTGAATGGGGATTAAGCATCTTAGCCAGAGTCGTCCTTCCTGATAACCTTCCTAAGGTGTACAAATTTTGGTATGTTTAGCCTATATTATATGTCTAATATCTACTTATGAGTGAGTATATACCCTGTGCATCTTTCTCCTTCTGGGATACCTCACTGAGGATGATCTTTTCCATTTCCCACCATTTACCAGAAAATTTCATGATTTCCATGCTTTTTAACGCTGAGTAATATTCCATTGGGTAGATGTGCCACAATTTTTGCATCTATTCCTCAACTAAGGGGTATCTGGGCTGTTTCCAGCTTCTGGCTATTACAAATAAAGTTGCTGCACACGTGGTTGAGCAGATGTCCTTGTATACTTGAGCGTCTTTTGGATATATGCCTAGAAGTAGTACAGCTGGATCTTGAGGAAACACTATTCCTAATTGTCTGAGATAGTGCCAGATTGATTTCCAAAGTGGTTGTATAAGTTTACATTCCCACCAGCAGTGGAGGAGGGTTCCCCTTTCTCTACATCCTCTCTGGCATGTGTTGTCACTTGAGTTATTCATCTTAGCCATTGTGGTGGGTGTAAGGTGAAATCTCAGGGTTGTTTTGATTTGCATCTCCCTGATGACTAAGGACATTGTACATTTCTTTAAGTCTTTCTCTGCCATTTGATATTCCTCTATCAAGAATTCTCTGTTTAGCTCTGTACCCCATTTTTTAATTGGATTACTTGATTTGTTGCTGTTTAACTTTTTGAGTTCTTTATATGTACTGGATATTAGCCCTCTGTTAGATATACGGTTAGTGAAGATCCTTTCCCAATCTGTACGCAGTCATTTTGTTTTGACAACAGTGTCCTTTGCTTTACAGAAGCATTTCAGTTTCATGAGGTCCCATTTGTTGATTGTTGCTCTTAGAGCCTATGTTGCTGGTGTTCTCTTCAGGAAGTTGTCTCCTGTGCCAATGAGTTCAAGGCTTTTCCCCACTTTTTCTTCTAACAGGTTTAGTGCGTCTGGTTTTATATTGAGGTCTTTGATCCACTTGGACTTTAGTTTTGTGCAGGTTAGTAAGTATGAATCTATTTGCATTTTTCTACATGTAGACATCCAGTTAGACCAGCACCATTTGTTGAAGATGCTATCTTTTTTCCATTGAGTGGTTTTGGCATCTTTGTCAAAAATCAGGTGTCCATAAGTGTGTGGGTTTAATTCCAGGTATTTTATCCAATTCCATTGATCCACCATTCTGTTTCTATGCCAGTACCATGCAGTTTTTATAACTGTTGCTCTATAGTATAGCTTGAGATCAGGGATGGAGATACCTCCAGAAGATCTTTTATTGTACAGGATTGTTTTAGCAATTCTGGGTTTCTTGTTATTCCATAGGAAGCTGAGAATTTTTCTTTCAAGGTATGTAAAGAGTTGAGTTGGTAATTTGATGGGAATTGCCTTGAATCTCTAGATTGCTTTGGTAAGATGGCCATTTTTACTATGTTAATCCTGCCAAGCCATGAGCCTAGGAGATCTTTCCATTTTCTGTTATCATCTTCCAATTCATTCTTCAGAGACTTGAAATTTGTTTTCATACAAGTCTTTGACTTGGTTAGGGTCATTCCAAGGTACTTTAGGTCATTTGTGGCTATAAGGGTGTTGTTTCCCTAATTTCTTTCTCACCCTTTTGTCTTGGGTATACAGGAGGGCTACCAATTTTTTGACTTAATTTTGTATCCAGCAACTTTGCTGAAGGTGTTTATCAGCTGTAGGAGTTCCTTGGTAGAATTTTTGGGGTCACTCAGGTATAGTATCATGTCATCTGCAAACTGTGATACTTTGACTTCCTCCTTTCCAATTTGTATCCCCTCAATCTCCTTCAACTGTCTTATTGCTCTAGCAAGGACTTCCAGAACTATGTTGAAGAGATATGGAAAGAGTGGGCAGCCTTGCCTTGTCCGTGATTTCAGTGGGATTGCTTTAAGTTTCTCTATTTAGTTTGATGTTGGCTATAGGCTTGCTGTATATTGCCTTTACTATGTTTAGATATGTGCCTTGTATCCCTGATCTCTCCAATACTTTAAAAATGAATGCATGTTGGATTTTGTCAAATGCTTTTTCAGCATCTAAGGAAATTATCATGTGGGATTTTTATTTCAGTTTGTTAATATGGTGGATCACATTTATGGATTTCTGTATATTGAACCACCCCTGCATACCTGGGATGAAGCCTATGTGGTCATAATGGATATCTTTGAAATGGTGTCAGGGGCCTTGATTCAGTCATACATATACCAAATACAGAAATACATAGATCTGTCAGGAATTCTTAGGACAATGTCAAAAAAAGTAATTTTTATTTTCTTATTTAATTGAATCATATCAAGACCCAATTATATTCTACTCCCAGTACTAGAACACAAGAACCCAGTAATAATCATATTGATTAGTGTACACTGACCACTCACACACAGAAACACTGCACAAAGAGAAGCAGATAATGAAAGACAATGAAAGTCCTGACGTGACTGCACTGAATGAGCAGCTGCAGTGGAGAGATGATTTAATTCCTCATGGAACTTCATGAAATTTGCAGGCAAATGGTGGTAACTATAAAAGATCATCCTGACTGAGCTTTCCCAAAAGCAGAAAGACACACATGGTATGTACTCACTTATAAGTGGTTATTAGACATATAATATAGGATAATCACACTAAAATGTGTACACCGAAAGAAGCTAAGCAAGAAGGAGGGCCCTGGGTAAGATGATCAATCCTCATTCAGAAAGGCAAATGGGATAGACATCGGAAGAAGGTGAAAACAAGTAACAAGACAGGAGCCTACCACAGTGAACCTCTGAAAGACTCTACCCAGCAGGTTATTAAAGCAGATGCAATACTCATAGCCCAACTTTGGGCAGAGTGCAGGGAATCTTAGGAAAGAAGGGGGGAGATAGAAAGACCTGGAAGGGTCGAAGCTCCACAAGGAGAACAACAGAACCAAAAAATCTAGGCCTAGGGGTCTATTCTGAGACTGATACTACAACCAAGGTCCATTCATGGAGATAACCCCTGCACAGAGGTAGCCCATGGCAGCTCAGTCTCCAAATGGGCTTCCTAGTAAAGGAAACAGGTGCTATCTCTGACATGAACTCAGTGGTTGGCTCTTTGATCACCTCCCCCTGAGGAAGCAGCCTTACCAGGCCACAGAGGAAGACTATGAAAGACAGTCCTGATGAGACCTGATAGGCTAGGGGAGGAGGACCTCCACTATCAGTGTACTGGGGAAGGGGCATGGAAGGAGAGGAAGGAGGGAGGAAGGGTGGGCTTGGGAGGGGGTGAGGGCAGGGCTACAGATGGAATACAAAGTGAATAAATTTAATAAATAAAAACAGCCCAGTCCTGAAGATACCTGATAAAACAGGATCAGATGAATGGGGAGGAGGTCCCCCCTATCAGTGGACTTGGAAAGGGGCACGGTGGAGATGAGGGAGGGAGGGGGGGACTGGGAGGGAATGAGGGATCGGGACACAGCTGGGATACAGAGTTAATAAAATGTAACTGATAAAAAAAATAATAATAAAATAAAATAAAAAGAAAAAAAATTATGTTAAAAAAATTTTTAAGTCTGAAAGAAAAGATTTGGGGAACCTGAAAGAAGGCATTGTCATCAGTTGTATTTTATAAATTTGAAATAGATGTCAAGAAATCATCAAGGACTTTTAACATTTAGCTGACTAACTCACATATAGTAAATTTGTTTCTGGATGTCATTGATTTGGGAAAAGAGTCCCCTACTCCCAAACTGTACTCTTGTTGCATTCTACAAGTAATTCTTTTTATATTCTTCTCTTAGCACCATGAACATAATGTTTAAAAAATTAGTTTTGTACTTGAGCTGTACATGTTATATCTCATTAAAAATGCAGAAACAAAAGCAAGACAAAGACTGAATATAAACCAAATACATTTGGAAGCCCAGTGGACATGACATCCATTATCAATGATTATTTGTGGTTTTGGTGTAATGTATATTTTCTGCTTACTTAACATATGTTATAGTATGAAAACTGTTCTAATATCTTTCTAATGTCTTCATGACAATTTTAATGATACGAAAAGTATTGGTTT
Organism: Meriones unguiculatus; assembly: GCF_030254825.1. Taxonomy (NCBI): domain Eukaryota; kingdom Metazoa; phylum Chordata; class Mammalia; order Rodentia; family Muridae; genus Meriones; species Meriones unguiculatus. The sequence continues at coordinate 23,755,865 of NC_083367.1, read as the reverse complement.
ACGTTTATGACTTTCTGCCATTGAGAATAATTAGATTACTTATTATTATTATTGAATAGCCTTCAACTGATATTAATAAAACAGCTTAGCACCTACCTTAGCACCTCAAGCAGTTTGATAATAACCATATATTATAAAATTAATTTATCTGCTGGGATAAATTTACATGTAGCCCTGCTTAGCTCTCCAAATTAGATAGATTCTACAGTATACACCCCTTTCGATTTTATGCTATTACCTGAAAAGAAAAAGTAATCTGACATTAATGTACATATTTTTCTCCAAATATCAGTATCAGTTTTGTTGACTTGTCACTTTAAAATATGCTCATTTTAGAACACTGAGCCCTGCTTGGTATTTCTGTATTTCTTCACATTCCCCAGCGAACGGCTTTTCTCAGAAAAATAAACCACTTTCATCCAGCACACAGACTTTTAAATTAGTAAAAGATGTTACCAGTATTATGAATGGGACCAAACCTCTCTTTCTTGTCTTCTTTCTTTTTTTGACTGCCTGAAGCTTTCAAATTCAGGAAATTATAATCAAAACCAATGCTGAGTAATGCTTAAATCACCTCTCAAGGTCGGTATCCATGGTAACAAAACTAATCACCGTCAACATGTCTGGCTTCTAGACCAGTGTTGTCAAACTCAGCTCCCTTTCTGCCCCTCCAGTTTCACAATGGAGACACCCTAGTCAAGGGATAATAAATTCCCATTACAATACTGTTTACAGATACAGACATGTCCAAATGGGAACTTAGTCATATTAGAATTGGAAGCTCTCCGGTGTCTCTTGTCTTCATGTTGCAGAAGTCTCTGGGCTGCACTTTTTGTCATAGGTGTCAGAAGTAAATGTGGACCTTGAATCGTGCAGACTCACACCCTTCCAGAGCATTCCCTACGTCATCTTTACGCAGATAGAAGGGAATCCCAGCTAACCCATGATGCTTGGAGGCAGGACAGTGTAAAGAGAGGATCCTGCAAGTTCTCTGGCTTGTGTCAAACTCAAGCTCTTAGCAGCAATGTGATCAGGGCAAGTTATTCTGTGTTTTGTGCTTCAGTCTGCCACTTGAGAAGTGAAAATGGTGATAGTGTTCACGCACAGCTATTGGAATAAATTAACTCATCATTAATATGATTGGTCCCTACTCCTCTGGAGTGCCTGAAACCTGATAGGCACATACTTAGTAGGTGCTGTTGCATCCGCTCTCAACCATGCTACTTTTCACTGTGTTCTAAAACAGTAGTTCTTGAGGAAAACATACATAACACAGCTGAGTAGCCTACCCCAATATTTTACAGTTTTCCTTATAGTGAAGTATTTGAATTACTCTAAGAGGAAATCACATTTTTGTTATACTCTGAACGACTGTCTGGTTGTGACAACTTCACACAGGCTGTTGTGCTGCACAGACCATAAATGTTAAGGGCAAAGATCCATTGGGATTCCAATCAAGATTTGATGAACGCATGAGTTCTAAAACACAGTCAAGTCTGAATGCGTAATGAATAATCCTGTAAGAGTCAGTAGCTTTTGTGGTGCTAAGTGTAGATCAGGTAACACTGTGAATGAAAATTGCTGAATGTAGTAACTACAGATTAATTATTTATTGTCATGCGGATAACTAGACTAAGCAGATTATTGTTACTATTAAAAAGAGGCTAGCCTTAAATTTCCCTTCTCCAAAAATTAGTAATTCTTGTGTGTCTGTGTATGTGTGTGTGCCACTTCCTGCATTCAACCTTTAAAGTTCTCCAGGTATTCTAACAAGTCATGCTACAATTCAAGTGTGCCTACTAAACCTAGACCTCAGTGAGGGTTTGGCTGAGTTTACTGCAGAAGGCTGTAACATCACTGCATGCTTCCCCACAGGCAGCAGCTTCTCTAACAGGGTCACATTCCTCAGTTGCTCCGTTGGTGGGTGCTGGATGAGCCCACTTTTCTTTTCTAGCATACTGACTCACTGGTTGGTTAGAATTCAACTCCCTTCTCCAGTGCCCTGTTTGCTTCTAAGTTTACTTACCTGTACCACCCCACTTACAACCAGGATACAGGGGCGGTGTTAAAGTAGAAATAACTCGGTTCATTCCCTGACTGCTATAATTTCATCAACAAAGGGAAAATATGGTGTGACCAAATGGGTAGAGGCGTCATCACTGCCCTCCCTGTTGCATGTGATAATGATGACATGTGTGGGCCAGCCTTCTTCAGTGCCACGGGAGGATTTTGCCAAAATGACACATGGCAAGCGTTTTATAAAGAAACGTGCAATGTTGTAGACATCATTTCTCACAAGTGCTTATCTCAATGTTGTCAAGATGTTATCCTGATAAATAGAAAATGCCCAAAACTTTGAGAATCCTTGTTTCAGTGTTTTATTTGTTTGTTTTATCAGAATATTTATTGAGTGCCTTGTGCTTTTTAACCTATAGTGAGAATAGGATCAGGGTTTCCTGAATTTCTGTTTCCCTCCTTAGACTCTAATGCAAATTTCTCTAAATATTTTCTTGGGGAGAATAAAACCTAAGATTGTAAATATCTTTGTTGTGACTTGAATTAATTGTGACCAGGATCCTGATGATTTCTTTCTATCTGTTAACTGTGTCAAAGTGTGCTTAAAAGAGGTTTTTTTCCTGTGTTTTTTTTTTTTGTGTGTGTGTGTGTGTTTTTTTAATGCAAATCTAAGTGCTGCTGTTTTACTTTTGAAGGCCCACTGCCTTTAAAAGCCAGACTCTCAGACCTAGCCCAATGGAGGATTTTAGAATAAATCCTTTATGAATGCATGCCCAGCTGGAAGCCAAATTAACAAAACTTTCCTCATTCACTTCTTAAGTTTTCTCTTGCATGCCCATGATAGCTAGATAAAAAAAAATGAATATATATAGATAGATCATATATATATATATGTGATCTATCTATATAATCACCGGCAGCCAGGGACTTTGCTACGACTTTAGAAGTAAAACTCACATGTACTTATTCTTCTACGTAGCGTCTCTTCTTGCAGTCAAAACTGAGCCCTTGAACAGCAGTGAGACCACAACCACGACTGGAGATGGAACGCTTGACACTTTTACTGGGTCAGGTAAAGCCTTTAGCTCGTGTCTCTGTGTCCACGCTGGGGTCCTTCCACTTCCTCTTGCTTGAGAATGGCACAGGCTCAAAGCTGTAAGAGTTTTCACCATTATGAAGTCAGCCAGAAACCCACTTTTATGAAGAACTAATTGTCTTAAAATTACGTGTTCTTAGAAACGGTGTTTGGAATCCTTTTGCCAACTCTTCAGCCTGCACTGTAGCAATCCCATGACTTTCTCATTAGCAGAGCCAACTTTCTTCATTATTTTATATACTGCTTGATCAATCTAATAATTAGGTCCATAATAGCTAACTTTGTTCCTTTAACTTGCCCATTTAAATTACATTAAAAACTGCCTTCTGTCCTCCCTTCTAGATGTAAAACTATCCATTTGATTCCTTCTAAATAACCTTGTTTCCTCTCTGGGTTTAAGAAAGTCCTCCTGTGTAGGCAGCTGAATGACAAGTATTAAAGGTTAATGGGTTTCTGGAGAACACATGCTGGTTACATTAGAACTCAGCCTGGGAGAGTAGTCCCGTGCTTCAAAGAGAACAATAGTATGTCTTTAAACATCAATCCTTTTTAAATATAAATACCTGATAACTCCCAGCTGGGCATAAAGGGTACAAATTAAGTTGACTTAAAGGCTCTCTTTAAATGACTATTTTTGTATGGCTTATTATCTAATGAACAAAAGTTTGGAAACCAACCCAAGAAGGAATGAGTTTGTCACAAAGATAAACATGAAACCCAGAAAAGTGTTATGGCAGTTAAATCTTGGTTCTGCAACTCTGATTTAATATATTTTGTGTTTATCCATGTCCTCATGTGCAAGGATTTTATGTGGTGTGCTTTATGTAAAGAGAGTTAAGGTGTGCCTTTGAGTCTAATATAGTGTTATAAAATATATTTCACTTTTATGGAGACAGATGATCTAACTTTATTAGTTCACACCAATTGGAGCAGTTGTCATATGTGCACATAAATATTAGTACTCCAGACAAAAATAAAATCTGTGAACCAGCCTGGCATAAAGACTCATGTGAGCCAATGTGCGTTATTTTCAGCAGCTCACCTGGCTCACAGGAGATAAATAAGCACCAACATATTACATTACTCTGTAGTGCCCACTAACTGTAACTACAAAATAAATGCATATGAATGATTTGTGGGGAGGGTATGAGATTATTAAGTAGCTGCTATTAGGTTTCAGGAACATACAAGTTCTTTGAAAGATGAACGACCAGTGTATAGATTGTTCACTCCAGATGTAATTTTAGCACTGGGCGACCCATTTTACAAATAAGAATACCACTAAACTCTTCAGAGACATCCAGAGTGGTTTGGCTACATATTCAAGCACAGATGAGTCTAGAACCATGTGCTGACAACCACCCCTCCTGGTGGTATTGCATTGGGAAAGGATGCGCCTAAGGAGTCATCCTACTTGTTACCCATTCATACCACCTCTAAAGACACTTTGTTAGTGTTCTCCTAAGAAGTCTCTAGGGCTCTATGGTCTAGGTAAAGTAGCCACTTCCAATAAATTAAAATTCAGGGAAACAAAACAAAATTTGTTTCTGGTTAAACTAGCCACATTCCAATTATGCAGTTCCTACTCATGGTTAGTAGCTACCTGAGAAAACTCAGATGCAAAACACACCGAATACTGGTGAAAACTCCTTTGGACTGCAGTGATCAAGGGTGGCCCTTCTCCACAGATGAGGACTCTGAGGGAGCTGCAGGTTGCGGTGTGAGGCACTCAGCAGCAGTCTGCATCTAATACAAACATCAGAGGTGCTCTGGCTGTGGTGCGGCAAAACATCTCCTACCCGGTTGAATGTCCCCACTGCTTCCCCTCTCCACGAGCCGTGCTAAGTTTTTAAAAAGTCATAGTAGAGTAAGAGCCTGAGCATTCCTTGATCTTATTCTGTGAGAAACTGGTAATAGGCATTACCAGACACGAAATCAATTGTGAAGACATCCCAGAGGTAGCCGGCTCTTCTTCTGTTTGTAGAAACCATAAAACACAGTAAGAGTAATGAGTCCAGGGCTTTGAGGAATATATGAGTCAGTATATAGCAGTGAGGCATAACACGAAGGTTTTTGGGTTTTCATAAAGCAGTCTGCATATCTCTCTGCAGACTTTCAACAGCGACCAACATAATCTCAGCTCTTTCTAAACCATGTGCTGTTGCTTAAGTTTTCTAGAAAGTTAACAATTTGAATAAGATTATAGGATTTATAATTATCTTGGTTTTTTAAGCCAGAGGTTTTGTCTCCTATGTATTTTATAGATATTAATATAAATATTCAAAGGTCAATCAAGCCTTTATAGTGTTTGGAGTATATTACTCTCACAAGGTCTAGACTCATTAACTGAAGGGAAAATACATTCTGTATGTTCAGAATGCTGTTTGTGTCTATGGATCTTTTCTGAAATATAGAATTCTGCTCTGTCTAATTTAATAAACAATGTTACAAGTTAATATTTCTTATTTGTCTTATTTGAAATCCCCTGAGTTTTTCCATCTTGAGGCTAGCCTGTCAGTATGGACAGCTCAGGTTTTGATTGTGCCAGCATGGAATCCTATCAAAAATCAGAAAAAAAAAAAAAAAGAAAAAGAACAAAGTGGAATTAAACCTTTCTTAACCCAGTTTCTATTATAATATTCCACACCATGGAAATTTGAATAATGCACACTTAGTTCCCATGGGATATGGTGCAAATGTCTGTTCTCTCTAATTTGATTTCAAGGATTTTTTTTTAAAATTCTTTCTAGTTTTGAAGAAACTAAGTGAAAAATAATGTTTTCTTTCCAACTACAAGTAGAAAATTCACTTGTATTAAGTTCCCAAAATGTTTAGAACTTAACACCTTTGTGGTCACATTTGATGACTTTCAAAACTGATTTATAATGCTGGGAGCCCTTCTTCTGACTTCACTATTGCTATGGAAAATAAAGTCTGATTTCCGTATTCTGCACACACCAGGTAGACAGGGTGTTTTAGCACACTGCTCACTCACATCCGTGACGCTCACAGGGGCACTTGACAGTGGTTGGACATGGGAACCTACCATATTGCTCAAATGAGCCAGCAACCTAAACCTATTTGTCACTTTTTGCCGTTCTAAAAGTTTAGCCCCAACGTTCATATGAACAACTCAGAGAGGATGTAGTGCTTTGAAGTTTAACTATGATTGATTAGACTAAACGCGTGTCAGCACTGTGTTGTGTATGACTTTAATCTTTTTGAAATGTGAATGAACAGCAGATGGCCTAATAAAGACACTCTGTGTGCTTGCCCAGTGTGGACCGGCTCGGAGGGAACTGGCTGAACACGTCAGGATCTATAGATGCGCAGCACATCTGTCATAGTCAAGGCAGATGGCTAACGGGGGGAAAGACTTCCAAACTTTCGGGTACATTCCACCATGGGGTGCATATTTGGATGAAATATTATTAAAATAACCCGACTTTCCCTTATAAGGTCCTCTTCGAAAAATATTATCTTTGATGGCTGAAAATATAATTGGTACAACATTTTACACTGCTAAAACTGAAGTGGCTTATGGGCCATGCCGCCTGTGCACATTCCTGCTCCTAGAACACTCTGACTGTGAATTTTTTAGCGCCCATCTGATTCATAGGATAGAAGGAAATTGGAAACAGTAGCATTTTCACAATCGGAGAATGAAAGTTTAAACCTCAAACTTCTTAACCATTATTTTATTGTAATTAAAATAAATACAGAATCCATATTTCAGTATTGTATGCAGGTTTTAAGCTGTAAAGTTTGCACACTTAAAACGTTGGCTTTCATACTGTGAAAGTTTACCACGTAATCAAAAGCATTAGCCAATAAACCGTCAGTGCAGAAAAGGGTGGCACCGACCTGAGAAAATGGAAGCCTAGCGGTGACTGTGGGAGAAATGGACACTTTATACTCTTGAGACACTTTGAAATGCAGACGGTGTGTCATTAACTGCTTCCTTGTGAAATGCATTTCACAAAGTGAATGAGCTTTAAGAAGTGTGTGTTTAACTGGCAGGTTCCTTAAGTAGGTTGTGTGCTCCCTACTGAAGATGCGTTCATGAAGCGATGCTTTGTGCACTGTCGTCTTGTGTCTTGTAGTAATAACAAGTAGCGGCTACAGCCCCAGATCGGCACATCAGTACTCCGCACAGCTGTACCCCTCCAAGTAAGTGCCCTGCTCCTTTAGTGTCATTAGAGATCCTTTCAAAAGCGCACGTGCCGATTTATAGTCACCTGTTACGGCAACATTAAATTGGAAACATTGACGCATATGACTATTGAAGCTGGATAGATGCAAAGTGAGCAGTGAAAGAATCAGAAATAGAAACCTCCCATTTACCTGAATGATTCCTCTCATCCCTGATGTTTTCATGCTCTGGGGAGGACTCGAAACAGAGAGACAAATAAAGCGCCCAAATTCTTCAAATCAGGACACTTGAATATTTTTATTGTTTTAAAATTCAAGTGTTTGAGCTTTGTTTAAAACATATGGTGTTTTCTACTATATAAGGTTTTCACTTTGAAAGTTTAGTATGGAATGATTCGGTATGCTACCTTAAAAATAAGTAAATTTGTTATTTGATGCCAATTACAAGAATAATAGACAAAACTTAAAGTGTATTTTAGTATTTAACTGAATATGCACTGAGTTTGGATTTAATATAAGTTTATGCTCTATTTTTAAGGAAAAATCAAGAAACAGTAATTAGTTAAAAGAAAACATACAGAGATCATATTTTACCTAAACATCAATATTTTATAATCCAGTCTATCACTGAGATATTTTCTAGGATGCTGAGTTCCAATAAGTTACACATTTGAGAGTTTGGTGTGTGTGTGTGTGTGTGTGTGTGTGTGTGTGTGTGGTGTGTCTGTCTATGTGTGTGTTTAATTAACTAGCATAGTCATGTTTTTGGAGGGTAGGGCAGATAGTTCAAATTTTCAAATTTAGCTATATTGGGCCAAATGGGTTTTTATCTGAATTTGTTTGTTTAGAGATATGTCAAGATTCAAGTTCACCTATGCATGCACATTATAATATAGTATGTTATGTTACTCCACGTCCAGGCTGCCTTGAGTATAGGCTAAGGACTAGATTCCAGTCAGAAGCATGTATACAAAAGGGACCTGACAAAGAGAAGGCCATTCCATTTCTTCACGGAGAGATGCTTCCCTTTTTTCAGATTTCCAACTTAGAGTAGGAAATTCTTAGAAGGACTATTGAGCTGACTTTTGTAGTTAGTATGTATCTCTAGGACACTTGTGGTGAGGGTGAATATGTTATGAGGACATTCATTGGCTGGCTTACGACCATTCTTCCCCAGATATGCTGTACATGGAGTTCTAGTGCAGATGAAAGGAAAAACTGCAGACCTAGAGAGCACTCTAAACCCTATTGCTGATTTTAGAGATGTAATGCACTCTTCAAGCCTTTACATGATTGGTGCAGGGTCCCAGGCTGGGCTCCTTTATAAGAAGTTATTCTTTTTTTTTTTTCAACTTTTATTCATTTCTGACAAGTTGGGAATAAGGAGGGGGAACTCTCCCTGGGTGAATCTAAGCTGTCTGAATTAATATGCAGTCTTTGTTGCCACAGTAATGCTATTTTTCTGATATTTAGGCCCTATCCACACATTCTTTCTACACCAGCAGCTCAAACAATGTCGGCCTACGCAGGCCAGACTCAGTATTCTGGGATGCAGCAGCCAGCCGTCTACACAGCTTACTCGCAGACAGGCCAGCCCTACAGTCTGCCTGCTTACGGTAGGTAACTCTTCTTCTCAGGTAACCCCCATTGACCAGGTCCAGCTCTGAGGGAGATGGTCCTTCTAACCAAGCCCTTTGCCTGTGTGTTCTCTAAACAGATCTTGGTGTGATGTTGCCAGCCATCAAGACAGAGAGTGGGCTTCCCCAAACTCAGTCCCCGTTACAAAGTGGCTGCCTCAGTTACAGCCCCGGGTTCTCTACCCCACAGCCGGGCCAGACACCTTATTCTTACCAAATGCCAGGTACGAGCCCAGCCTTAAAACATGTTCCTGAAAATTAAAAAAAAAGGGGGGGGGGAGAGGATTCTTTTAAACGTGACTCTGTGACTTCAGACTTAGGAGGAGTGAGTCACAAAGCCAGCTGGTGTTCAGTCTCACAACTTCCTAAGGGAAGAAGGGTAACTGGGCAGAAGCATGATGGAAATGGCGACATCCAGGTGGAGAAACGTGACTCATAGCAATCACGAAGGCTCCAGGTTAAGCTTGGGCAGGAAATGAAGAGCAAGCAAAGCAGCCCTCAAGCCCCCAGGCCTGGCAGGCAGAAGCCTTATGTCTTTCTAAGTGAATGTTGTGAGATCACTCACAGTGCAGGCAGGACTGCTTTCCAGGTTACCTTACAAACTGTCATCTGCTGTCAGGAGGGGGCTAGAATTGAACCCATCTTCTCTCAAATCGCGGTAACTACAACAAAACTCAAGTCATGTTTCTCTCATCGAATTCTATAAAGTGAGATATTTTAATCACGTCACAAAAATGACTAAATAGAAACTTTATTTTCTAAATCATACTTAAATAATTGTACCTCCTTCCTGATGGGAGAGGGTGTTACTTTGACCTATGTTTTAATTGGGTATAAAATGTAGAAGTGAGGATTGGCATATGTATGCACCTGCCTGTGTGTATATCCTCAAGCTTTCATAATTTATTTGCAGTGAGCACATTCATAATCCATTCTTGTACCTTTCTTGCCACCTGTGTTATTCTCAGCCATTGCTCAATAGACTGTCAGCACTTATTTCTTGACTTGCTTGGAGCCCCTGACTGGCATCTCTGTCTGCACTCTCTGCACCCTCCCTTGTCCACTAAGCTTCTCCAAGCTTGGCTGAATGGAATTCTACACATGATGGGGGTTTGTGTGTCATGTGCCTCTCTGTGCTTGGCTTACTTCACTTGACACCGTATCCGCCTTGTCCATCCACACTGCCACAAGTGACTAAATTTCATTCCCTTTTCCAGACGAATGAATATCAAAACTGTTAAAGTGTGTTTTGTCTTTCCCTCTAGGCTCCAGTTTTGCACCATCTTCTACTATTTATGCAAATAATTCCGTTTCCAATTCAACAAATTTCAGTGGCTCACAGCAGGTACGGTGGTTTCACACTTCTTAAAATTTCTGTTGAAGACTTTTGCTTTCTTCAATTTGTAACTTATAGTTACTTATAATTTATACTTCTTTTATTTATTATCATGTGGAATTTGAAACCTCTGTCTCTACCCTTCTAGTATTCTTGATCTTTTCCATTTGATCTTTTCCATTTATTCTTCTTTTTTTTCATTTTTTCTTTATTATTATTATTTATTACAATTTATTCACTTTGTATCCTGACTGTAGCTCCCTCCCTCATCTGCTCCTGGTCCCATCTTCCCTCCCTCTTCCTCCCCTAGTCCACTAATAGGGAAGAACCTCCTCCCTTCCATCTGACCCTAGCCTATCAAGTCTCATCAGGACTGTCTGCGTCCTCTTTCTCTGTGTCCTAGTTAGGCAACCTCACCAGGAGGAAGTGATCAAAAACTGGACATGGAATTTTTAAATTTATTTTTATTCTTTAAATTAAAATATAATTACACTATTTTATCCCTTCTCCCTTTACCTCCAGCTCCTCCCATAAGCTCCCCACCCCTTGCTCTCTCACAAATTGATGGTCTCTTTCTCTTACATTTGGATATATCTTCCTACATATATAACCTGCTCTGACTGTATAATCTTATTTTAGTTTGAACTCTTGGTATTGGACACACAGTTAGGAAGCACTTCCATGGGAAGACTATGGGAGGAGTAGGAGGAATTTTTTGTTGTTGTTTCTCAAGGCAGGGTTTCTCTGTGTAGCCTTGGGTGTCTTGAACTTAATTTTGTAGAGCAGCCTGGCCTCAAACTCATTGAGATCCACCTCATTCTGCCTCTCAGACTGCTGAGATTACAGGCATGTGCCATCGTGCCTGGTGTAGGAGGAGTTTCTTAGTTTCTTTTTATTTTTATTTTTTGCCGTGGATACATTTTATTTTTTTACAGTTTATTCATTATATATCCAGATTGAAGGTCCCTCTCTCAACACCTCCCAGTCCCACCCTCCCTCCTTTTTCCCCCATCCCCACCCTCCCTCCTTTTTCCCCCATCCCCTTCCCTTAGTCCACTGAAAGGGGATCTCTTCTCCTTTGTCATCTGCTTTCAATACAATTTTATTAATAATTTAGGAATGTCATATGTTTATATTTTGAACTTAAAATCATTCTTTTTTTTGTTTCCTCCTAAGTGTACATGGTCTTAGAAGGAGTCTTTTTAAAATTAAAACTAAGATAAATATTCAGCAGAGTAAAAAAAAATTAGCTAATTGGAATTATTGGGTATTTGTTAATCTTGTTGACTGTTAAAAATTTGCCCATTAAAGAGCTGAGTTATAGTCAGTTTAATCAGTTGTCATGTTATTGTGGAATATAGTATATGTTTTTATCTTAACCTATAGTAGATACCATTTTATTTATTTTTCTCAATAGGTATTACTTATATGGAATATAATATTACTTAATAAACTGAATCAGAATAATTATAAAGTTGTGATGTGCACTCTAAGACAGAATCAAGTATAGCAGTTTGTAGCTAAAAATCCTGTTGAACTACTGTTGGTTCTGCTATTTAGATTTATGTTTCTTTCCATAAATGTTTGATTCCCACCTTCCTGGCAGCTCTGCTTTTCTTTTTGGTCATTTAGCCTGCCTCTAGTAGCCCTTCTTCTCCTCATCATGTTCTGTTAGTGTTTTCATGGGTTTTAAAAAATCTAGAATGAGAGAATTACATGTGGGATTTGTGCAAATGTCCCTACTTAAGCATCCTTGAGCACAAATGAACCAAGATGCTGACACTTTGGAGTCGCATTCTTGTTTCCTGATTCTCAACCATGTTCAGAATGATTGGGGCCCAAAGGAAACTGATTTCTAGACAGACAGCATACTCTTTTATTTTGATACACTTACTAAAATGTAAGTTGTTTCACAAATGCTTTTTCTTTAGATTTAATAAAAGAATTCTATTATTGCCTTCTTGTAGTCTTAGTAACATAACAAAAGACCCCAAGGAATTTTTGTTAAAATAATATGTATTTAAAATATTTTAAAAATACAAATTATATAATTTGGCATTAATTTAAAAGTACCTTATAGCACTATACTTTCTGCTAGTTTAATTTTATGTATTAATGCAGCCGGCATTCATTGATCACTTGATATACAAAATATTTTTGACTGGACATTTAAAGTTCAAAAATAGTTAATTCTTTGTTTACTGTTCTCTTAAAGTACATAGTCTTCCTAAGGAAACAGACAACATATGAGACATTCAGAAGTTAGACTAGATGGCTATGATCACCGAGAAACACCCTTGACAAAGGCAACATAAACAAAACACTCTGTCCCTGAAAAGATAAAACCATTGTGCAAAGGAGAGGAAAACTTTACAAAGGTTTGATCACAAATGGATTGAATTCTGTTTGAGGATTCACATTGGATCTGTATAGACTATAATTGTATTTTGGATTGAGGTTTAAGTACCAGTTTCTCGTTTTTAAAAATATTGAGTACCTGATAAACGTAGGAAAGTCTGTACACTTGGGGTCCTAAGGATGGTGGCATGACTGCACAGGCTTCATGCCTGCCTCATGAATCTTTCAGTCTACCAAGTGAAGCAGACAGCAAAGTAGCAGGGAAACAAACAAACAAAAAATCTCCGCTAAAATGTTCACAGAAATCTAGTGTTACACAGGAGAGTATTGTGCACAGCTTTCCTTGGGAGCTGTGATTAGGTTAGGATTCATCAGAATGAGGTCATAAATGTGGACAGGAAGTTACAGGGAGAAAAGGCAGGAATGTTCAATGTGATCTTGAACTGAAGGAGGTCTGGAGTCTAGGTCATCCATGAGGGGAATGGGGAGAGACACCACAGAAAACGGTAGACTAAGTCTAGGTCACATAAGGTCCTATGGCTTCCTCATGGAAGAAGATCAGGCCTAATCACATAGGGCCTTGGAGGCTTCAGTAAGGGTTCTAACTGTAGTCTTGAACCATGGGAAAGATATTAATGATTTGGAATAGGAGAATTTAATATAATTTGTACTTTGAAACAATCAGTCTAAAGGAACTACAAAAGAAAATGAGACAAATTAAAAACACTCATAATACCTTTAACAGGAAATGAAGAATGGTTAGATAAAGGTAGTAAGAGTAGAGAGAAGTGGGGGAGTAATGGAGATATATTTGGATACCAAAAGCTATCATTTAACCCAAAGGCCAATGGCATATATTCCTGGCTTGTACCATCCTTTTCTGGAGAGGACAGGCAGACTGGCAGAGTTATAGCACAAAGATGCTAGATTTGACACCTCCATTTATAATTCCAGCATAGAAACTTTTTAACTGTGTGACCAGGATGGTGGGGTCCCTTGTAAGGGGAGTAGGGACTTTCTCTGGCATGAACTCAGTGGCCAGATCTCAGATTGCCACCCTTTGGGGGATGCACCCTTGCCAGGCGACAGAGGAAGACAATGCAACCAGTCCTGATGAGACCTGATAGTCTCAAATAGACCTGATAGGGTCAAATAGAAGTGGAGGAGGACCTCTTCTATCAGTGGACTAGGAGAGGTGCATGGGGGAGAAGGATGGGATTGGGAGGAGATGAGGGAGAGGACCACAGGATACAAATTGAATAAATTGTAATAAATAATAATAATAATAAAATTTTAAAAAGGAAATATTTTTAGCAAAAAAAAATTTCTGTGCCTTCATAGTTTTTGATATAAAATGCCAGTAATAATGATGCCTCAGATATGGTTCTGAGTGGTGGGCAAACAAGTCCATTTAAGCCATTAGAACAATGACACGTCCCAAAACTAGCATTTTTGCTTATCATTACTGTTTCACTCTGGGAAAGAAGTGCTGCTAAATGTTTTGTTCAGACTTTGAAGCTTTCTATTTGGCTCACGGAATTTGACGGGGAACATCAGATCCTTAGATGAACAGGCTAAGACAAATTTAGTTTTCTGCTATATTACTTAATGCTTCCTGGTAATACACGTATTTACTTATACAGAGACTTTTCTTTTTTGGAAATGACATCAAATATGGATCTTTGTTCCCTTCAGAACTTATCACAACAGGGGATCTTCATCCTGACCAAGGATTTGTCATCACTGATAACATTTTTGGCTAAACCATGCTAGATATATTAAACACCATTTATCACAAGTCTTTACTCATCATCTTAATATGTAAAAGGCTATCAGAGGATCATTTTTCATCATCTTAAGGTTCTTTTTTTAATGGAAAACAGGTCAGGGGAGTTGGTTCAATGCTTTCATTTTTATGTGCAAAAAAAAGAGAAAAAGTTAAATATTTTTTAAAACCTTACTGAAGACTTTAAGTTAAGCCACAGGCAGCAGGTACCTTGTGGTGCCTGAGAAACCTGTTTATTTATTTTAAAATGCCTGCCATGAAGACAAAATGAAAAAAAAAAGTGCACACTGAGGTTTGTGTAAAAGCCAGGAGTTCCTGCAACTCCTTCTTGCCAATGGTGTTTGGCAATGTGTGCGAATGGACTGAATGACTACGAGCTAAGTACCTCTTCTCTTCCCCCTCTGTGCTTAATTGCAGTAGCATAAAACCCCGTCAGCCAGGTTCATGTTCGTGTATTAGACCTGGTTGGCAAACCTAATAGAGAAATCGGTTAGTGCTGCATGTGTGAGATGCACAGAAGATAGGCTCCACTCGTGAGCATCAATTCCAAGCCAGGGACTAGAAAGCAAATGAAGATGGAAACAGATCAGTTAGGTCCCATGGCGATGGTATATGCTTGCTTGCTTGGACTATCCTAGACGTTAATTGCTCTTCTGTACCCACCCACCTCACTTGTTTGTTTCAGGAATACCCATCCTACACAGCCTTTGGCCAAAACCAATATGCTCAGTATTACTCAGCGTCAACCTACGGGGCATATATGCCGTCAAGCAGCACAGCTGATGGCTCATCATCATCAGCCTCAACTTACCAGCTGCAGGAATCTCTCCCAGGACTGACTAGCCAACCAGGTACAGCTCTTCCCCTTTTAAATGTCCTGTGCTAGCTGCTAACATGGAAGAAAATGCACATAGCAGAGACATGCCTGAGATCTGCCTGACAATCACGCTTATGATTAATGAGTTCTAGCTCACTGCATATGACAAGACTCCTGGGCATTTCAGAAATGCCCTTATTAGTTGTGAGACAGGCTGGGAATTCTAACCTCAAAATGATTGTGTGTGTAAGAGTATGCATGCATGAACGGCTCTCTTGTCAGACCCATTCTTTATTCCACACAAAACTTGACAACAAAGAGCAGCTGTAATATCATCTCTCTTGAGTGTAACTGGGGGTTATTTCCTTTTTGCAGGAGGGACTGCATAACTCCTTTACCTGTCGAGTTATCGGTAACTCTAGACAATCAACATTCCTACATTTCTAAGATTTGTAGGATCAGTGGTGGGAAGCTTAATGTCTTTGATCAGTGCTTATTAGTTCTAAAATTATATGAAAAAGTAAAAGAATTCGAATATGTGTCATTTGTTTGTTTTGGAAAATGAGAACGAAGATTGAAGAATGCATTGCTTGATCCTAAGGCTTAGGTGCAATAATCAGCACTCTACAGGGGTAACCAAAGCATACATACACAGAGCGGTGAAAGGGAATGGAGGATTCAGTAATAGACCCAGACACTCGCCAGCAAACGATTGTTGAAAATTATGTGGAGAATTTGTAGTGTCTTTCACCACAAGGTAACAGAAAAACTGGAGAAGAATGACAGTTCAAAAAAAAGTGAAGTAAATAATTATCCTTTGTGTAAAAAACTTTTAGAAGAAAAAAAAAAAGTAGGAAATCTTTGTGATCCTGGGAACACAAGTATTTTCTTAGGTATTATAAACAATCCTTAAAATTATAACTAAACTTTACACATTTTATAAAATTATAACTAAATGATTTTAAAAATTATAAACTGATAAAGATCATTACCAATTCTTAAACAAAGGAATAATACATTGGATTTAATAGAATTAAGAATTTCTCTTTGAAAGGCACTGTTGCAAAAGAACCAAAGGACAAGCTACAAGTTGCAGACAAAATTTTTGTAAAAAACATGCCTGATACAGGACTTCCAGTCTAGTATATAAAGTATTCTCAAAATCGATTAAAACATGAGACTACTTTTTCCCATTTATTTTTATGTATGTGGTTATTTTATAAGCAGTTATGTCTTTATATCATAGGCATGCAATACCTTCAGAGGCCAGAGAGGGCATTGGTTCCCCTGGGACTGTCCGGAGATGCAGACAGTTGTGAGAAGCCATGGGGGTGCTAGGAATTGAACTCAGATCCTCTGAAAGAGCAGCCTACTCTCTTAATTTCTGAGCCATCTCTTCAGCCCCAGAATCTACGCTATTTTATAAATGTTATTGAGCAGGTCTTTTAAGGTCAACTTTTTTTTTTCTTTCTGTTTTATCCACTTTGGAAACAAAAAGGAAGAGAGAAATGTGATTAAAATACTGTAAATTATTTCTAGCTAGAACAGCAAGACGAAGGCAATCCAATTTCATCAATCAAGCAGTATTTATTTAGTCTCTGTTTGGCCCCAACTGTGTGCTGGAAAACAATATTTCATTGGTGATTAAGGTCTCTGATATAAATAGCTTGGGATTAAATAATAAAGCATAGAAGCAAATAGCAAAGGGTATGAGAAGAGAAAATTTCATTCTTAGTAAAAGATTCAGAAGTAAACCATTTCGGATATAATGAAACAACAACATAGCTTTTTTTCCCACAAGTCATAGTCAAGGATCCCTTGTGTTATGAATTATGAAATGACCACATTAATTTTGTTCTTGTGTTTGGAATTCTGAAGGAGTCTGTCATCCATCTGAGTTTTGTCACCTCAGTTAAACATACTTAATTGAAGTCCAAATATATTAAATAGGAAATAACAAAAAGTAAGAAGAGAAGTTTTTAGCAACTTTTATTACAGACTTGTTAAATATTTTCTGCTTTATTTTTAATTAATACCTCTTAATTTATAAATCACACTTTATCATAGCATGCATGTGTAGAAATAAATCCTGGTATTATGGGGTTTGACATTTGTAATTCCTTTCGGAGTCTGTGGTACTGTATTCTCCGTGACAAAGGGAGGTGCTGTGCCATCTCTTTTAAATGTTTTTACCATTGTGATTATTTATTTGTCTATTTGTGTTTATGTGTGTGGCTAAGCACGCAGGATGTACTAATGGCCATGCCCATGCTCAAAAGCACAACATGCATGTTGAACTCAGGAATCGGCTCTCTCCTCCTACTCTGGGAACTCAAAGTCAGCTCAGGAGGCTTGGCAGCTACCCACCGAGCTGTTTGTCTGTTTCCTGTACATCGCTTCTAGCTTTGACCTAGCAAACGTAGTGATGCGCAGTTTGTTTTTGGTGGCCCTACATTACGGTTTCTGTCTGCCTTTTCCTCCCACGTGTTCCCTTCTAGGAATACGTAGTCCTAAAATCATCTTGATTTCCTGACCCTCATTTCCCTTAACTCTTCTGGTCAGACTTTTCTCCATCTTCTGCCTCTCTAAACACTTGTACCAAAGGCAGAGCCAGTCCCCAAGCTGAGGCCAGTGAAGCACTTGGGGTCCCAGATCTGAATAAATGCTCTATCTCAAGATCTTTCATCGTTCTAACCCAAGAGCCTCACTTTCTATCCTAACATTATTGGTGTGTTCCAAATCTGCCTTTGTCTTCTTTCAGCCATGATTTCCTCACACATCTGGCCTTAACTGAAAGACGTAGGAGAAGCAGCACTTAGTAAGCAGTGGAACTACTGTAGGCAAAGGATGCTGCTCTCGTTCTCTACAGCATCAAAGAGATGGCTCCACGGTGAATGCACGGAGACAGGATCACAGGCCTGCTTCTCATCAGGCACAGAGACAGAAACCAGACAGCACATGGGGGGCAGGGTCTGAACTGAACACTGCAGCTACCCTGACTGAACACTCTACACACTCAGGATGCTACGAGCGGCGCGCAGCTTTCATTCACGTCTGATTCATTCATTTTTCTATCTGATCACAGCAATGTTTCTCCCGCAGGGAGGATTTTCATTGCCTATGTTCTGAATATCTCTTTTGTTAACATTAAGAAACTTAATGCAGGCAAGTTCTCATGCTGAAGGGTTTGATGTGAAGGACGCATATTCCAAAGCGATGTTGCTATATGCACTGTCAGAATGCAAACATTTCTCTCTCTTCTGTAGATTATTGGTGTCAACAAATACCATTTGATACCATTTTCTGATTCTATCAGACTTTGCACGTGGATCTTTTCTCAAAGTAGTCCATAGTTTTATTTTAGCATTTTCAGATATGACATGCATCCAAAAAGCAAATAAATCTATAACTATAGGCTTCTTCTTTATTAATGGTGAAATCTGATGGATTTAGATCAAGCACAGGCAAAGAATTTCCCATTAACCGATTGTGCATTTTGGGGGCTTACAGACCAGACCTGACAGTTAGGGCTACAATATATTTTATAAGACATTCACTGTGGACTTACATGTTTAAAATAGAAACATACTTTATCCTTATATTCAATAAGTGACAGCTGCCTGCTCTGATTTACAGATAAACCTAATGAAATAAAGCCGAAGCTAAATATCCCCAACTTACAACGGGCAGTTCTTCAGTACTGTACTGACTAGGGGATAATTATTTGATAGCCCAGAAAAGCCCAAGGTAGCTGGTAATGACTGATGCTATTCAGAAATTGCAAGTAGCATTCAGTTATTTATTTTACCTTATTAGGTAGTTTGACAATGGATTTAAAGACACGCTGCCACGCTGATTAGAAGCAGACATTTCTCTTGCTCTATCCTTATGATCTTTCTCTGTCATTTACATGGAGTTTCTCTAAGGTAAATTATGGTTTTGGTTTGCATTCTAAAAGTTAGCAATGTCTGAAAGGTATTTTTTTTACAGTTCCTCCATGCAAATATTTTAAACTTTTAAAATATAAGTGTGTTTAGTAATATGGAACAACAGTATCCTTGACTGAAAGGCTTGATAAACACCGTACTGCCTTAGTGAACTCAAGTGCTCAGGTTGAAGGAAGGAGCTGGTAAAGCCCTTCCCCTTCTGAGAGGAAGCTGGCTTCCTGCGCATGGTTTAACAGCCATTAGATAACGTCACCGAGCAGAGTGCAACATCTCCGTAATACCAGCAAGAGGGTGGGCATGGAGAGCACTACATGAATTTCTTTGCTGGACCACATTTGCTGCACAGGCCTTGTTGTTGTGCCCTTGTGCAATTATCTGGGTGAAATTGGCAGAGAGACCAGAATCGTCAGCTCTAAACTAGTATGAACAAGAGCTCAATGACTCTTATGCTTATGCTCCTGGCTTTGCCCTTTAATGGCAGAGAGGGTAGCACCTTCAAAAGTCATAGAGGTCAGTCTTCTCGTGAATGGGTGTTCGCTCTCAGAGCCTATGGTCACAGGAAGGGTCTTCCACTTCTGTGAAGTGCCTCCAATTAATGCTCCAGCCACCTCTCTCACATACAGCGGTTAAAGCCGTTCTGACTCCTTTGAACAGTTTTAAATTAGAAATTAAACATCTTTCCACATTTATCAAGTATGATATGTTTTGAAATTTGCATGCACAGTGAAGCAAAACGACTACATGCAGACAACTGATTTTTGCAATACTTTGTGTGCTTTGTTTAAACTGTGGTGACGCTACTTAAAACTCGTTAGGTCCGCAATTAAAAACACCATAACACATTGAAATTAGAGGAGTTTCCAGCTGTGAAATAAATGTCTTGAGTCTAACCTACAAATAGGTATGCATTTTTGTCTGACATCCTCCCTTTAACCACCCCTTTCCCACTCCTTCCGGTAACTACCATTCTACACTCTATTTCTACAGGATCTAATTTTTCATACTCCACATACAGATGAGATCATTTAATATTTGTCTTTCATGACTTAACCACTTAGTGTGATGACCTTCAATGCCATCTGTGTTGTCACAAAAGGGGAAGATTTCTCTCATCTCTGAGGTTTAATGTCATTTGCGTGCATCTTATTCTCATGTCTTGACCCCATATCTTGGAGCAGGAGAGCTACTCCCTGAGATGAGCTGCTTTGTTGATTCCTCAGAGTGGCCAGCGCTGAGACCATATACACACAAAGAATAAAAGTGGACCCAGCGAGCTGCGTTTATATACTTTTGCATACATTTACGTAGCAATAATAATCAGGGCAAGAGGCTATCAATTTGAGAGCTGGGACGGGAGAAGATAGAGAAGGTCTGGAGGGAGGAAAGGGGACAAGGAGAGTGATATAATTCCATTTCTCCATTCACTTATTTAATCATTTTATAGTCTGATTACAGCCTCCTCCTTTTCTCCCAGCCCCACCCCCATACTCCACTCCCCACTCTCCTCCTTCTTCAGGGAAAGGGAGGCCCCCAAGGGGCACCAATCCATCCTGGCTCCTCAAGTCACAACAGGACTAAGATACATGAAAATGTATTTAAAATTATTTTTGAATAAACTTGGGGAGGATATGTCTTAGCAGAATAGCTAGGTTATTCACACAACCTGTTTTTAATCTCTGAGACATTTCAATGCTGTCCTCTTACCCTCAGTCACAGGGTGTTTTGCTTTGGTTTTTTTATCCACAAGTTCCACTCCTTTAAAACTTGTCATTTTCTTATTGGTTGTAGGAGATGTTTACTGTGAATTGTGTGTGTGTGTCAGAGAGAGAGAATCCAATGCTTGTTGCCTTTACTTCTCTTTGATGACAGACATCTTAAGGAGTGTGAGTTTAGATACATAGTTTGAATTTAATTTCTCTAACAATTGTTTATCTTTTCATATGCTAATTTACTGTGTATATATCTTTTTTTAAGAAATATCTACTCTTGGCCTGTTGCTTTTTTTTTTTTTCTAGTCACTGGGTGGTTTAGGTTCCTTATATGTTTTTGATTTTTCATATACATGGCTTCCCAATATTTTTTTTTATTCTGGTGGGATGTTAGATGACTCTTTTGATAAGTAGAAACTGTTGGTTTAGTGGAGAAACTATTAGCCTAGTGGTTAAAGCAGAAATTCTGTAACCACATCAACATCAAAATCAGCTGATTGTTTTTGGTCACAGTGTATCACGTCTGTTGCCAGTTTTTCCATAGTTATAAGATAATAAGGACATGAGTTTTGTGTTGGGTGAGAATTAGATTTAATTCTCTCTGTCTGCCTCTGTCTTTGTCTCTTTTCTGTTTTTGCAGAAAATTGTATTAAAATAATAACATCACCACATAGCCACAAAGGTTGAAATAAAGATAAAGAGTACAAAGGAACAGTGGGATGCTGATGATGGTAGGAGAGTGAATCCTCCCCTGACCCAGCAACGCCAATGCTGGGATAGAAATATATGCAGGAGGGGAGATATTTAACTTTCACACACCCAACACATTGTACCAGCTTTACCTATAACCACCCAACAGTGCAATGGACCCAAGTGTCAATCAGCAGAAAGGACAGAGTATGACGTAGTACTTGAGAGAGTTCTAGGCAAATTAAGGAAAGAGCAAACAGTCTTTCTAAGTTCCCACCCACAAAATGGATTGGGGGTGATGCCAAACACATGCTTTGATACTTCATTTTAAAGGTTGGTCCATAGGAGAGGAGGGCATCCCCTCTCAGTAGACTTGGAAGGGGGCAGGGAGGAGATGAGGGATGGAGGGGAGGATTGGGAAGGAAAGAGGGAGAGGGCCACAGCTGGGATACAAGAGAATGTATGAAATTATTTAAAAATAAAAATAAAAAAACAGAAAACAAAAAAAATGAAGGTTGGTCCATGCTGTACATTGAGAGTTTAATAAAAATGGGGCTATTCTGCACAATTTTCTTCTACAGGCCAGCCGTACATGAAAACACGTTTGCTCGTATTTTTTTTTTTCTGTATCCTTTGAGTGCTTTTAAGATTCTTAACTAACTGGCAAGGAGTCAATGAGAACAGATTCTCCTGTGTTTAGAAGCCCACACACTTCCTGTGACCCCATTTTTTCCCTTCAACACTGCGATAGTTGCTGAATCTCAGGTTTAAATAGCCGATTTGTTCCTGCTAGATTCCTCCACTGCGGATACAGCCCTCAACCGGCTATCCTACCTGTAACTTAAGACAATGATTGGAAGTCTGTCATTTTCTCTTCTCTCAATTCTTGCATTGCTACCAAAAGTAAAACGCGACTTTTCTACTTAAATTGAAATTAATATACAAAAATTATAAAGACAAGGGTCATGTGTACACCCATTATTCCAGCATTTAAAAAGCAAGAGGATCAGGAGCTCAGTGTCGTCCCTGGCTATGAGGGGAGATTGAGGCTAGCATGAGACCTTGTCTCTAAATAAATAAATAAATACATAAAAGAAGAAAACATAAATAAATGAATAAATAATAAAAACAATGAATGTGTGGGCAAAAACAATAAAGGTTTTTTAAGTGCCACCCCAAAAATGTTTTCTATAAGCTTACCTTTAAAGCAAGAGTTAGTTTAGAGCTGAAAAGATGGCTCAGTGCTCGAGGGTACTTTCTGTTCTTGCAGAAGCCCTGAGTTTGGTTCCCAGCACGCATGTCTGGTTACTCATAGAGAGCTGTAACTCCAGCCCAGGGAACCCAGTGTCATCTCCTGGAATTCATAGACAGAAGTATACACATGCAAATACTCTCGCCTACCTACATACACACATACACATAAATAAAAATAACTTTTTAAAGTAAAAATTAATTTGAATCACATTATTTAAAGGAGGGTATTAGGTTTGCATGATTTGCTAACCTAAGGAAATTTTTGTTTCAGTATAACAGTGGAAAACACAGTAGGCTTTGTGTGGTGTTACTTTCAAGGTGCTATGCATTCAAATATCT
Organism: Meriones unguiculatus; assembly: GCF_030254825.1. Lineage (NCBI taxonomy): Eukaryota > Metazoa > Chordata > Mammalia > Rodentia > Muridae > Meriones > Meriones unguiculatus. The sequence goes on along the minus strand of NC_083367.1, from coordinate 23,732,728 downwards.
AAAGCTTAGCCAAATAAGCTGAAACATAAGTTACTGCAAAATAAAGCAACATTCAGACTTGAACTTAAAACATTTTGTTATTGTGCTTCCATCTGTCCATGGTTAAATACTGACAGATGTAACAGTAAGCTGTGCCTTTAAGAGCAAACAACATTTATATTGAGATGCATTTTATATTTTTAGTTTATTTTTATTGAAAAGAGATTTCTTTAATGTAAAATATACCCTGATTATGGTTTCCCCTCCTCCATCTCCTTCCAGATCCTCCCCATGACCTCATGCACCCAAATGCACATCCTTTTTTTCTCTCATTAGAAAACAAACAGGCATCTAAAAAAAAAAAGATAATAAAATACCAAGAAACAAACCTTGAACAAGACAAACAGAAAAACAAAGATATTTTTAAAAGGGTAAGAAACACTTAGCTATAGAGAGACACACATTGGCATGCATAGAAATCAGCTAAAACCACAACAATCCAACTATGTAAGGGAAAGAAATTTAGGGTAAGAAAACTAAAGAAATTCTCAGGCAAAACAGAGAAAAATGCCCAAAAGTATCACTGAGTTGGTTCTCTGTTGGCCACCCACTACTGAGCATGGAGCCTGCCCTTAAGTGTTGTTTGTATACCCAGTGAGACTCCATCAAAGAGAACTAATCTTTCATTTATGAGTGATTTTCAATTAGAGGTAGCTTCTGTTTTGGAAATGGAGACCTGTGCCCACTGGGATTCCATCAGGCTCAGACCGGTGCATGCGGCCACAGTCTCTGTGAGGTCACACGTCAGTCCTGTTGAATCGAGAAGGCCTTCTTTTTTTTCTTGGTGTCCTCCATCCAGTCTTGCGCTTACACTCTTTCCACCTCCTCTTCCCTGAGGTTCCCAGTGCCCTAAAGTGAAGGGTTTGATAAAGACATCCTGTTTTGGACTGTCTCTCACTCTCTGCACATTGTCCAGCTGTGGGTCTCTCTATTTGGTCTCGTTTGCTGCAGGAGGAAGCTTCTCTGATGATGGCTGAGCCAGACACTGGCCTATGAGTTTAGCAGAATGTCACTAATAGTCATTTCTAGGCAGGGTTCTTTTAGCATAACAGCAGTATTTGGAGTTCCCCCAGGTCCCTTGACTATCTAGAATCGGGTTCTACACCACGCAAGTAGCACCAAGGATGGTTTCCATCTCGTGGAGTGCTCCTTAAACCCAGTCAGACATCGGTTGCTTACCCCCACGGGCTTTGTGTCACTATGGCACTAGTGCATCTTGCCTATTGATTGCCTTTGTAGAGCAAATGGTTTGTAGCTGGATTGCTGTTTAGCTCTCTCCTTCAGTAGCACTGAGAATATTTTCAGTATAATAAACACTAGTCCGTAGGGCTGAAAGCTCTATGTAGACATCAGCTCAACTTTTCCATCTTTAGAGAGTTGTGTATATCTTATCTTCAACAATAGGGCCTTATCTTGCCAATGGAGAGCAAACAATAGCCTCACAGTAGCCTGAATTGTTTGGGAGTTTCTAGTTGCTGGGACCCCCTTTGGGCAACAACTAGATTGGATGTATGCCATTCCTGACACTGAAAGCTTTATTTGATAATGAGAAATGTCCAGTTGGGGCTCTCTTTTTTTTTGTGCTATTTGGCAATTTTATTTAAATCATCTTCATATATATATGTATATATATATATATTTCTTTATATACACATCTGCATATATATACACGTTATGAAGTTTTCACTGTATTATGTTTGCATATGACTCCTCAAATCGTCCTGTGTTTTACTTGTGCCTCTCTCTCCTCCTCTCCTCTCCTTTATTTAGGGCAGAGACAGCTAAGAGATATTTTTGATCATGTACCATACAGTATTTCCCAAGCAAAATGTTGTTATCAAAAGAAATGATAAAATGTTAGCTCTATAACAATTACTGTTTCTCAGAAAAGCCATGTTCACTGTATCATTTGCTCAGAATTACTTAATGATCTGTGAATTGTTACATTATATTTTATTTTAATTTAATGATAAATCAAGATTTTCATATTAGTTATTATTTATAAACACATTGTTTAATTTTAATGTAGCTTGCTACCTGACTTGGTCTAGAGATTTTCATTTTATCAATAAGACTTAAATTAAATATAAATCTCATTCAGCCTCAAAAAACTTTAAAGATACTTATCCAGAATTCAATATAAACTAAAATAAATAAAATAAAGATACAGTACAAGTGAGTAAAATTTTTGAAGTACTATTGCAAGTCTAGCTGGCTTTTAGGCTTTGCCTTGTAACTTCAATTTACTCTAATACAAGCTTTCTGCTGGTCAGTTCTTCCCCTTGCTAGAATCCATGGGCACTAACTTTGCATGAGTCCAGATTTCAGGAACCTCTATGACTAAAGAACCCAATTAACTAAAGTGTCTGAAACATCACATGATGGCTGAATGGAGGGAGTGACTTGTTCTGGGTGCTCATGTACAGGGGTGTTAGCATATGTGCAGAGTAGGTAGACCAGAACTCCTTGATACCTGTCCTGAGCATGGTAGGATGAGAGTCAGTAAATCCTTTGTAGAAGGGCACTGGAGAGAGAGGACAGAACTGACCCTCCCCCGGATATCAGCTGGCAGATAATAACTCTGAGGGGATTTAATCTAATAGGCTCAAAGACATCACCTGTCTGGAAAGATAAAGGCTGAGCCTGTCTACTGAATTTGTCAATCTGATGTTTACTCAGGACTCTCAATAAAGTATGTCTATTCAAGTTTTGGTGAACAAAAAATTAGATTTTTACTAAGCTGGATATCAGTGAATAGAAATAATTGTACCATATAGTAGTGTAACTATTGTCTATTTATAGCTATTAAGCACTTACAACACTGCAATATGAGCAAGATTCTAAAAATTTGTTATAAAAGTAATAAAGATAAAATTTTCCTTGGTAATTTTTTATATTGATTACACGTTAAAATGGTATTTTGTATATGCTGCATTAATATGAGTTAATTTTACATGTCTCTTTTTACCTTCTAACATAATTGCTAGAAAACTTAAAACTGTATGTGTGGTCAAGCTTATAGTTTTCATTGAGAGGCAGTAGTATGGACTATTGTCTTATGAAGCTTCATTTGGGGGGACCAGAGAGGAAGGGGAGAGAGACCAGACAGGAATGAAGCAATGAGACACATTCAATAAGAGTGTGGAAGGGGGTCAAGTTTGCAGGTGAAGTGTGGGGCTGACCCAGAAGACACCGTGTGCTCTGGAATGTGACCCAAAAGGAGTTGAGGATAGACCCAAACACAGATAAAAAAAAATGGAAGTGAAAGTACAGTCAGGAAGCTGAAGGGTTTGGGGCATATAAAAGGCATTTGGATGTCTTTGAGGAACGCATATGAGATCGTTACTGTATAGGAGTCTGGTAAGTAATAATGAAGGCTTGTAGCTGTTCTAGAACTAAACAGCTCTTGACGCAATCGTGTTGCTTGTAGGAGAGTTTGACACGGTACAGAGTCCCTCCACACCAATCAAAGATCTTGATGACAGAACATGTAGAAGTTCTGGGTCAAAGTCTCGAGGAAGAGGCCGGAAAAACAATCCTTCCCCACCTCCAGACAGCGACCTAGAGGTATGCCTGCTTATCGCTATGAAATGTAAGATACTCGCTTTTACTGAATGGTATGGTCCATACTTTGCACACCTAGTAAGTTTCAAAATATAGATAATACTATATATGTATATAATATGTGTAATACATACCATGGCCATACTTTGTCTTAGGTAACTTAGATTTGAGTTTTGAGGGTTTTTCCATCATAATGGCAAATTTTAAAACAACAAACTTGAAGGTAAGTGCACCCTGAAAGTTAAAGACAAAGATAATTTCAGTTTTTCATTCAAAATGAACCAAAAAAAAAAAAAAAAAACAGCCATTGCTTGTGGAATGATAGCCCAAGAAAATATATTTCTAAGAATATCAAGGCAATCTGTGTGGAAAGAAAAATAGTAAAAACTTGTCAATGAATATATATATAAATATATGTATGTGTGTGTTAAAATTGTCACATTTGTGGACTTTTAACATATTTTGCCATTTGTGAGCTTTTTAGAAATAAAAACTTCATTAAGCAAGTTGAGTTTCTATTATAAAACACCAAAAAACTATCATTGGCCATTCTATGTTCTCACACAATCACATATTGTAACTGAAGGAAAAAAAATAGTTTTCAGATATATGCGATCAAGTAGCAGGCATTGTGCCTCATTTTAAGAGATTTATATGAATATACTAGAGAAATGAAAGGCATTCTAATATCTGGTGGTGAGTTGGTAAATGAGAGCTAGGAACCCTAGTTGACAGAGGGCAGGGTGGAGACATTGGCTCATTCCAGAGAATTCAACATCCTGCACTTTAGGAGAGTCATTCAGTGCAGCCCAAATTCTGGATTCTCTTCCAGGGTCAAATGCAAATTCCACCTGATGCTTGTGTGGAATCTCCTAAATTTGTAGGGAGCTGTCTCTGACTCCTTTGCCTGCTTGTTGTAACTTGTTTTACCATGTTTGGTGAATATCCCAGGGAGGCCTGTTTTGTTTTTTGGGCTTTGTTTGTTTGTTTGTTTTGTTTTTTAAGAGAAACAGAAGAGAAGTGGATCTGAGGGAAAGGGTAGGTGGGGGAAGGGACTGTGAGGAGTAGAGCAGGGAAAAACTATGGTCATGATGTAATTATGAGAGAAGAATAGAACAAGAAAAACCTCACAAAAATTTAAAAAAGATTAAAATTTTTAAAAAGGAATAAATATTGGAAGGGGATGAATTGTTTTGTAAGCCAGTCAAGATCACAAGAAAAGGAACATTTTTTTTTAACTATGTAAGATACATGCTCTTAAACCGTTTTGACATCGATCTTTTCTCTTCAGCGTGTGTTTGTCTGGGACTTGGATGAAACCATCATCGTCTTCCATTCTCTCCTCACGGGTTCTTATGCACAGAAGTACGGCAAGGTAAGAAATCAAGAGCTTATTCCTAGAAGTGTTCAGGGTTTAACTGGTCAAAACCTCAAAGTCTTTTTAAAGCTGCTTTTTTCTCACTGTAGTCTGTCCAGTCTTCTGATGGTCATGCTTGATCACGGCAGCTTGCTGTTCTCAAACGTGTGCTGGCAACTTTGCAGAGTTAGAAGTTGCCTTTACCTGAGACCTTAGGTCTCAAGACCTAAGGTCCTATTCTCACAGGTGGATAACATTCTTTCACTTGCACACAAAGGCTCACCGCCTCACAGCCTCACAGCCTTTCTGTCTTGCTGTTGCTTCTGTAGTGGGTTTCTTAAAATGCCACCATCACATCTGTGTGAGCTCTGTGGCCTGGACTGACACAACCATGGGAGGCTGCTCTAATGGAAACATGGGCGCTCAGGCCATCGCTGGCTTTGATGCTGTTGGTGGGGTTTGCTCTGAACAGAGCCTGGCGGGAACGTGTGGGCCTGATTGCCGCTGCTGTATTGAAACATGTGGTCAGCACTGGTTCCTTCCCATCCCACAGTCACACCTACAGAAACGCCATGTGACACATTGGATGGTTTCTTATGTCCTGTCCTCATGCTGAATAGTAACTGTTACAATACGTTCCAGTGTGTCTTATTTTTTATTTTATTTTTATTTATGTGTATGTATTTGTATGTGCATGTGCACAAGCATACAGGTGACCACGAATGCCAGAAGGAGGTCTCAGACTTATAAGTGTGAAATTAGTCCGTATATAACTGCTGCGAAGTGGACCAAGGTCCTCTGGAAGAGCAGAAAGTGCCTTTAACCACCGAGCCATCTTTCTATCCCTACGTGTGACTTTATAAATGTTTACTTTGGATGAATCTATATAGTAATTTTGTTTTTATTTTCTACGTAGATATAAAAGCTAGTAATTTTTTAACAACCATTTACCAAAAAGTATCTTTGCCCCTTAATCACCACAACCATCTGACGCATTTGTCTTGAAACTATACTTTCAGAAATCACTTCCGTAATTCATGAAAGAGTTGTCTCCGAAGCAGGATATAGACACAGACATTTCTGGTGGGATGAGGAAAGAGTGTGTGGAATATAAAACCAAATATGCATGCCCAAATTTGTATTTCATATTTATTTTTATTTCCTGTTTCATGCTGGGCTGTTTTATAAACGCACCAGGGAGTTCAGGCTGCTGTAACAAAGCATGATCACAGTTTATCACTACATTATAGTCATAAATCTGGAGTACAAAATCAAAGTTCTGTGACTGGCAGGATAGGTAATGCAAACTTTTTCAGATTGCAATCTGAGGATTTTTTTTAAACACTTGATTTTTCAAAAACATGCCATGAGCCACGTTTAAGCAACAGTGATAGTTTGTGCAGCTACATTTCATATTAAAGGAAAGCTTGAAATAAACAGCCCATCTTGAAGGTATATGACCTCACATAAAGGTCCCTCCAAGCCTCCCCACTGGAGACTGCCCTGGGTTGCTCCCATCTCAGCCCAGTGGTGGGACTCGCCTGCTGGACTCGCCTTTACACCCTTAGCATACTCCTCTTCATCCTTTTCTAGGAATCTGAATCCTTTATATCATGAGATCATTTGGACCTCCAAAATGGAATCTAAAGAGCATCATAATATGTCATTGTGTATTTTTGTTTGTGTGTTTGTTTGTTTCTGTTAAACTGGGGACAGCACAGTCTTCTTGCCTAGGGCCTGTGGTCTCAGTCTGACCTGAAGAAAATCCTCTATATGAAGGCTGAGGTCTTCTTACAGAATTTCATGCCTGAAGCCTTTGAAACTGAACTACAGAAAATACAGAGAGAATGAGGCAAAAGAGTCAAGGGGGTATGAAGAGAACAAGACATACAGAGAATCCCAAGAGCCTGAGGAGGCAGAACCAGCTGTACCCATATACTGGGCAAAGGGAAAGTTGACAAAAATTCCCCACAGGACACCCTCATTCTCTTCCACCCAGCTTTTTTTTTCTCTCTTCTACTATTGAACTTCTCTCTCTTTAAAAAAGGTTTCACCCTGAGATTTAAAATTGAAGAGGGAAGTAAAAATTTCTCCCTCTGATGAATTGTCTGTATGAAAGGTCTCAAGCCTCATGAGTCTCCCCAGTGAGTTCTTACAGTCATGGACCTGGCCTTCCCTTCCCTTTTTGCTATGAGTTGAGACCACACAAGCTACTCACTAGAGTATATCAAGGCCAACCCCATCACCAGGCCCCACACGCCCAGGACCCCAGAACCTTCATCCAAAATTGGCTTTTCTAAGTCACCCCATCTCAGGTATTGTGCTACAGCAACAGGAAACAGCCACCACACTGTCCCGGTGTGACACACACCAGTGTTTCTCTCGGGCTCACATTCTGAATTCTCCCCCCTTCCCCAGCCACTAGCTCCGTTCTGAGAGGTTACAAAGCTTTGAGGATGAAGGACACACATAGCAAAGGGAACCACATCGGTTGGTGCAGGCCTCGAGGGGTTCTGGCCAGCCTCTGACTTCTCCTTCAGGCCTCAGCCAGACGTGGGCCACCACAGTCCACGGTCCCACCACGGCTCTGCTCCAGGGAGTGAGGCAAAGCGAGTGTGAGCTGAAACGTTGGAAACCATGAGCCAAAATAAATCTTTCCTTCTTCAAACAAAAGGACCGTGAGTCAGCAGGGAAGCTCGATTGACGACTCAGTTGACTCACAGTCTGGCTGAGTCTAAGAGCAAACCGAAAGCCAAGATCTCAGGAGGGGTGAATCACTGACAAACCTCTCAAGAGGAACTGGGAAATTTTCTACATGCTTTATCTTGGTTTAAAAAAAAAAAATCCAGTTCTTCCATGTGTTAATCAGTGGACCTTAAAGAAAATCCATGGTGAATTCATGTGAGGACTGCTTACATTTTATGGTGTGTCAGTGCAAACCATCATATTGAAATAGCTCTGAGATAGTTTGATGTAAACAATCTTCTGGTGAGATTGAATTCATCAGCTCTCCAACGACTTTATGTGCTGATGGAAATTTTAGCCACTAGTTGAAAAACCAATTTCACTGCACTTAACAATAGTGATGAAGATGGGGCTGGAGAGATGGCTCAGCTATGTTAGAAGCTCTGCTCTGCCCCCAAATAACAACCATCTGTAACTCCAGCCCAAAGCATCTGATGCCCTCTTCTGGCCACTGCAAGCTGCTGCACACACATAGAGCACAAAAACTCATGAGGACACAGACTCATACACATATTTTTAAAAGTAACTGGGACCATTAGTTTTGGAAGGTGGGCAAAAGATCTTAAGAGTTGTGTAGACTTGAAATTGCTCATGTATATTCAGTGCATTTCATGTCTTAACTCACTCATGTATTAAAATCATTACACTTATTTATGTGTGTGTGTGTGTGTGTGTGTGTGTGCATATTCTCTGGCTGCATATGTGGCATTCAGAGGACTACTTTTACAAGTTGGTCCTCTCCTTCCATGATAGGAATCCCAGGGATCAAATCCAATCAGGAAGATCAGCAGCAAGCTCCTTAACCCTGAGCCATCTTGCCATCTGGCAGTTTTAATTCACAGCTTGGTGTAGGGGTGATTTTCCAGGCTTGAAGTGAGGTGTTCTATATGCATTTGGTGTATCTAGCCTACAGAGTGTCATGATGCAAAATATTTAAGACTAGGACTTCTGCAGCTGTCAGGAAGAGGTGAGAGATAAGAGACCTCCTCTGATCCATGCAAAGCAAGTCCCCTCTCCTATTATTAATTCTCAGTCACCCACAGTGGGTTTACAGAGGCCTAGACTTGCTCTGAATATATCCTGTTATGACTCCGAAATTGACCTACACATTAAAGAGCCACTGAGCCTGGGTAGGCTGCTGGACAAATCGTTTGTCCTCTGAAGCATCTTTTTTTTTTTTTATCAGAAAGTGGTTTTTAGTGGTAGGATGTGCCAGTAGTCATGGCACATGAAAGACTAAGAAAGTAAGATTGTGACTTCAAGGCCAGCATGGGCTGTATAGTAGATTCCAGGCCAGCCTGAGTACATAGCAAGACCCTGCCTCAAAAGAAATGAGCAGTATTGAACTTAAAACCTGAAAAGAAGATAAGGTGATTGTCTTCCTGCTGGAGTGAGTTGGGTGGGTTAAATGAGATTACATGAAGAAGACTTAGCTATGAACAGTGTCTACATGTAGAAAAATGAAAATAGATCCATACTTATCACCCTGCACAAAACTGAAGTCCAAGTGGATCAAAGACCTCAACATAAAACCAGACACATTAAATCGGTTAGAAAAAAAAAGTGGGGAAGAGCCTAGAACTCATTGGCACAGGAGACAACTTCCTGAACAGAACACCAACAGCACAGGCTCTAAGAGCAACAATCAATAAATGGGACCCCATGAAACTGAAAAGCTTCTGTAAAGCAAAGGACACCATCATCAAAACAAAACAAATGCCTACAGATTGGGAAAGGATCTTTACCAACCCTTTATCTGACAGAGGGCTAATATCCAGTATATATAAAGAACTAAAGAAGTTGAAAAGCAGCAAACCAAGTAATCCAATTAAAAAATGGGGAACAGAGCTAAACAGAAAACTCTCTGTAGAGGAATATCGAATGGCAGAAAACACAAAGAAATGCTCAATGTCATTAGCCATTATGGAAATGCAAATCAAAATGACCCTGAGATTTCACCTTACACCCATCAGAATGGCCAAGATGAAAAACTCAAGTGACAACACGTGCTGGAGAGTTTGTAGAGAAAGGGGAACCCTCCTCCACTGCTGGTGGGAATGCAAACTTATACAACCACTCTGGAAATCAATCTGATGCTTTCTCAGACAACTAGGAATAGTGCTTCCTCAAGATCCAGCCATACCACTCTTAGGCATATATCCAAAAGAGGCTCAAGTACACAATAAGGACATCTTCTCAACCATGTTTGTATCAGCCTTATTTCTAATAGTCAAAAGCTGAAACAGCCCAGATGCCCCTCAACTGAAGAGTGGATGCAGAAATTGTGGTACATCTACACAATGGAGTATTACTCTGCAATGAAAAGTAAGAAAGTAAGGAAATCATGAAATTTGCAGGTAAATGGTGGGACCTGGAATGGATCATCCTGAGTGAGCTGTCCCAGAAGCAAAAAGGCACACACGGTATATACTCACTCATATAGACATATAATATGGGATAAATCTACTAAAATCTGTGTATCTAAAGAAACTAATCAAGAGGGAGGACCTTGACTAAAATACACAATCCCCATCCTGAAAGGAAAAGAGGATGGACATCAGAAGAAGACGAAAACAGGAAACAAGTTAGGAACCTGCCTCAGAGGGTCTCTGAAAGGCTCTGCCCTGCAGACTATCAAAGCAGATGCTGAGACTTATGGCCAACTGTTGGGCAGTGTGCATGGAATCTTATGAAAGAAGAGGGAAATAGCAAAATCTGGAGAAGACAGGAACCCCACAAGGAGAGCAACAGAACCAGAAAATTTGAATACAGGGGTCTTTCCAGAGACTCATACTCTAACCAAATACCATGCATGGAGATAACCTAGAACCCCTGCACAGATGTAGACCATAGCAGTTCAGTGTCCAAGTGGGTTACATAGTAATGGGAAGAGGGACTGCCTCTGACATAAACTGATTGGCCTGCTCTTTGATCACCTCCCCCTGAGGGGGGAGCAGTCTTACCAGGCCACAGAAGATGACAATGCAGCCACTCCTGATGAGATCTGATAGACTAAGATCAGAAGGAAGGAGATGGGGACCTCCCCTATTAGTGGACTTGGGGAGGGTCATGCGTGAAGAAGTGGGAGGGAGGGTGGGATTAGGAGGGGAGGAGGGAAAGATTTATGGGGGATACAAAGTGAATAAAGTGTAATGAATAAAAGCTAAAAAAAATTAAAAAAAGAAATTTGGGCAAGTGGATGCTTTTTAGGAAATGTGCTTCTTCCATTTGTATCTGTCAATTTACCCTTCAGTATGAGGCTCTCTGTTCAGTGACAAGAACTCAACAGTGATTACAGTCAGGGTGGCTATAGTCAGGTTTTGAAGTATATAAAGTAAATGAAAACAGGATTGAATTTGCAAGCAGAAAAAAAAAAAAAAAAAACAGACCCGTGTGTGTTAGTGTATTCCTTAGTCCAAGCCCTCAGGAATCTAAGGCAGAAAGAATTCTAATGAGTTTAAGGTCAAATAAAATGTATAGTTTGCTCGTGGTTGCTCACAGCATGTGCCTGTGCCCATGTATGTAATAAATACACAAGCAGAATGTACATGCATAGACTAAATTTGAATCCAGGGCAGAGAGACCTGTCAAAGTCTGCCTGCGGGAGATGGAGAGGAAATGGTAGCTATTGTCTTCTTTTCAGAGCTTTGTGTCTGACATGTATTTATTTTAGAGGCTCTTTTCTGCTAGGTTGAATGGTGTTAGGTGATATTATGAAAGTTCCAGGGCCAGGTAACTGTTCCTGAAATGATTTTGATGTTGGTGTGTGTGTGTAAGTTGTTTTTATTTCCTCTTATGAGGAAATGAAATGAGAGCTATACCCAAGCTTTTCTAATACATGGCTTAGGCTGAGTCCAGAGTGTTTCTATCTGGCTGTCCCTGGGCCTAGGCCTCGAAGCTTCAAGCCTCCGTACAATCTTATCTAAGGCCTAGAATGTTTCCAGCCTCTGAAACTTACTGCTGAATAAACTCACCCTCTCTAGTTCTTTCTTAGCTCTGGCTGGCTGGTTCAACTCAGCTGTTCTAGCTCAAAACTTCTCTCCAAGCAGACTGGTTCAACCTGGCTTCTCTCAGCTTCTGACTGAATTGCTCTGCTTGACCTCAAACTCTAGCAAACTGTTCTAATCTTCTGGCTCCTCATTCTCTGGCTCATTCTGTCTTCACTTGTATTAGTTTGTTCTTTCTTCAACCTGTCTCTGTAAAACTGTCCCATAAAGCTGCCTACTTTCTATCTCTCCCTCTGCCCTGCTCTCTTAAGTGGTCTCTCTTTCCTCTCTGTTCTCGTGGGAATTGGACATATCCTAGTCTGTCAAATCTTTCTCTCATTCATCACCTTGTCTACCTCTCGGTTAGACATCACTTTCAAATGTGAGTGTGTCCTTCTACCAACTTACTTTATCTTCATTGTTTTGGATTAAAAGTATGTACTAAGGGCGTGTTTGAATACTAGCTGGATTATACAGACTGAGAAGGTCTTTGGATGTGAACAGAGCAGCTTTATTGCTGGATTGAAATTCCTTACATCTGTGTGTTTGTGTGTGTGTGTGTGTGTGTGTGTGTGTGTGCGCGCGCGCATATGTGTCTATGTGTGTTTATGTCTCTGTATGTGACTGTGTCTGTCTGTCCCTTCTCTATCTCTGTGTGAGAGAGAGAGATGGAGAGAGAGAAAAAAGAGAGGAGAGAGAGAGAGAGAGGAAAGGCCAGAGGTCATCCTCAGGCACTGATCTTCAGCAACTGTCCATGTCACCTTATTGTGTGAGGCAGGTTCTCCCTGGCTGGGTCCCTGGCACTTTGCTCATGGAGCCATCTCTCTGTCCTCTGGAAGCGATTTTTCTCTGCACTCGCACACGTCCCTGTCCTGTACCCTCCCCGCCTCTGTACTATACCTACCACAGTATTCTGAACTGTCACAGGAAAGGCCCTTTTGAGCTAAATCCTTCCCAGTTGCTTTTTCTTTCTCTTCTTGACCCCAAATTACAAAGGAAACCTCTCTCCTATGGTCTGAGGAACAACCGTGGCCAGGCACACAGTCTTCCTCCTTTTTTCTTTCTGAGATCCCTGTTGTTGATTAGTAATATTTATTATTGGTTTACCTTTTCATTAAACAGCCCAGAAACACATGGATTTTGCTTTTCTTTATTTTATTGTATGTATGTGTGAATTGGGGTGGGGGTGGGGCTTCTGCGTACTTGTTTTTGTGACAGATGTTTGTGTGTTCATGTGTGTGCAGGTCCACACACAATGTGATGGTGTGCACGTGGGGGGCCAGAGGCCAGTTTGGGGTATCTTCCTCAAATCTCTAAGTTGTTCATTTTTTAATCAGCAGAAATGTTATTAATTAGATTAATTTTAAATTTTCATGTGTGTGTGTACAGTATTTGCGTCATGTTTCCCTCCACCCGACCCACACCCCTCGTTCCCTCCCATATCCTGACTTCCCTTTCTTTAATTACTTTTAATTACTGCATATATAAATGCGAAGATATGTAAACACAAGCCGCTAAGTTTGTTTAATGGTGTATGTGTGCATGTATGTGTACATGTGTCTGTGTGCATCCTTGTGCACATGAGTGCATGTGTATGTGTGTGTGTGTGCATGTGTGTGTGTATTTAAGTCTAACTACTTGGTATTAAATAATCACTCAGGGAGCTGATTCCTGGGGAAGAGTAATTCTCCTTCTCTTAGGAGTCACTAATTTCCTGTAGGTCTTCATCTAGACATGAGGCCCTGTGAGATTTTCTCTGTCCAACATGATGAGCAAACTGCTGTTTTCATTGTTCAGGTCCTGTTTAGACGCCTGTACTGTTGATATTTCCTGGGTCACATACAGAAGACACGGTGTCACTCTGGATGCCTGGTCCTCTGGCTCTGAGAATCTTTCTGTCCCCTCTTCTGTGGTATGGATGGATCAGTTAGAGTTAAGTCCTCCCGCAGGCTGCTCTCTGCGTTTGACCAGTTGCATCTTTCTGTAACAGTCTGACACAAAAGGAAGCCTCTTAGATGGGAGGTGAGAGTCCTGCTAACCTGTAGGTGTGAGAATCAGCACTTAGGATGCAGTGGGGAATTATATGAAAAGCAGCAGTGATAGGCTCTTCGCTAAGATCTAAGTATCCACCAGTAGCTGGCTCCTTTTTCAGTATTGGGTATGATTTCTGCCCTGTTGAGGCCTTGGCCGCCACCAGGATTTAAGGGCCACTATTGTACCTGTAGGGCTGTCTTGCTATTATGTTTTCTTCTTCCTCCCTTCGTAGCTTGCACAGTGACTGCCAGTGTTATGAAAGCTAGTCCTCACTGAGGAGGCTTCTGAGTCAGATTCATCTCCATTCCTTAGAGCCCTGTGTTTGACACACGTGGTGCGTTGGGTAACAGGCACTTAACTTCCAACCTCTGCAGACAACCAAGGGCAACAGCAGAACCCTGGATTATTTGATGATCCTCTCGGAGTCCCTTGAGCAACAACTCAAAAGGAGTTTCCTCATGCCTGGTTGTAGGGTTTTCACCAGGTAGCCTGTGTTTCGTGGAGAGAATACCATTACCTGAGATGGTGCAGCTTTATTTCAACTGAGCTTCTATTCTCATATGCTTCTATATTGTATGTATTTCAGGTCAATATGCTATTCCCTATGGCTTCTCCAAGCACGAGTCATCCTTCGTGCTACTTACCTCTGTCCTCCGTCTCCTTCTACTTTGTCTCTTTCGACTCTGCTGCCCATGCTCCAATTAAATCACACATGTCCCTTTCCCCAGTAGAGGCAGACCCTCTCCCTAAGCCTGTCTCTCATTGGTTCTTCTAAGGTCTGGCCAGTGAGCTCCAGGAGTCTCTCAGTCTCTCCTCTCTAGCAATGAGATTAGAACTACCAGCCCAGCTTCTCATATAAGTGCGTGGATCTCACGCTTCTCATGCAAGCACTCAAAACCATATGAGCATATGATCAATAAGGGAATGTTCCTCGTGACACTTTCTAATTCCCTCTGAGAATTCTTTCTGGAAATACTTGCAGTTGAACCAAAGGCCTCATGTGTACTAGGCAATCACCCAAGCACTGACCCACAGGCCCAGCCTTCCCGTGAATAACTCTGAAATCTACTACCTGTTCCTCAGACAAGCCAAATACCGTTTCCCTTCCAGCTCATGACTGGATTTCATTTTGTCTCTTACTTCTGATTAGAAAAGTTCTTGCATATAGAAAACTCAGGAACAAGTTCCACCTTGGCTTATGGAACTGGCTCATCCCCCTTTTCAGTGCGCTTGCACATCTTCTGTCCCTTATGTAAAGATCTACAAATGTGCTTGGGGTCCCAAAGGAATAACTTGTCCCAGATCCCAGGATCTTAAAAGAAAAACCGTCCCTCGTTTCTTTAAAAATACATAATTGCTGCTTCTCCTGAGATATTTTTACAGTGATTCCCTAGAGGAAGCATCGCAGCTGACGGCCCAGTGCGGGGCAGAGATGCACAGACAGACAGTCTGGCTCCAATTTATGTTCTGTGCTAACATGGCTAATAGGCATTAGTATTTTGATTTAGAGAAGTGCTCTGCTTGAGCCTAACTTGGGTGTATACACTGGTAACATCTGGCTCAGAGTCACACATTTCCAAGGCCAAGTGCTATTTATTTTTCTTCATCTTCTTTTCCTTCCTCTTCCCCCCTTCTCTCTCCTTCTCTCCCTCCTTCCTCCCTTCTCCTCCCTCCAACAAAGTGTCTTGGGAATGGTTTCAGTGTTTTGATAGAGGAGCCGTACACGGCATAAATTGGCAGACATTCCATTTGCCCCATGTTGAACTCCATCGGAGACACGCTGAACCTTTCAGGACTCTTGTGTGTGTGTAATGTGTATCAGCACGTTCAGACAACCCTGTCTGTGCCTTTCTTTTCCCACCCTTTTTCCCCATGTCCAAGTCTTTGCTATCACTTCATTTTCAATACTAAACTCAACACTCACTCCAGCTAAGTGGGGAAAATGTGGCAGATCTGAATTCATGAGACAGCCTATAAACATCTCGCAAAGTGAGTGAGCATCTCTGCATAACCTTGGGTTCTCTCCAGGAGTATTCCTCGCTTGCAAAGGTTTGGTAAAGCAGTGGAACTGCAGCCATTGGTGGCCCCGCTGGGAACAGCCAGGGGTGCCCACCAACGGTTCTGGGAGGGCTTCCCCACCAGATGAACAGTGCTCTGTTTTGGAGTCTGAGATCTGTGAGTCCTTCAGCTGGGGGGAGGGGGGAAGTGATGTTGTAATCTTCTTACTTAACACTAGCTGTCCCAGTGACTTAGTTCGGTGGAAGTGGGGATAAAATTATGTATTTGAAAAGAAGCCCTCCCCAAACAGTCTCTGAGGAACAAGCACACCACCTCTTAATTTAGTTTTTCTTGGCTTGTGGCATTGATGACCAAACACCTCTCTTTCCATTTAAAATTTAACCGCTTCACACTCAGACAAAATTCAAGTCTAAACTTAGCCAGTAAGGAAACGGGGATTTGCCAGAATGCTTACTAAGTGCTGGCTGTCTCAGGGTGTGTGATGTACAAACACCACAGCTTTGCAAAATAAGTGATTAGCCCTCCCCGTGCCATGGGGTTGCATTCCAACGGGATGCTCAAATACAGCTTTCATCATACCATATGCTATGCCTGCTTACTAGAAGAGCCATGTATTTTTTTTTAATATTTTTGTTTGTGTGCTTATCAGATGCACAGAAAATGCGTTCTTCATGGATTTTTTTTTCCATCACTGTTTGGATAGCACTAAGAGATGCAGTTAGGAAGCATGTTATCAACGGAAGTAACAATCATGGGGGCTGCTAGGTTTTCTCTCATTTTCCCATAAATCAGATCTGTAAATGCAAAGAATGTAAAGAATGAACACGAGATAACCAGTAATTTTATTGGAAACTTTAAAAGGGAAACGAATACCAGTTGGGCAAAAAAAAAAAAAAAAAAACCAAAAAAAAAAACAAAAAACAACAACAAAAAATAAGTTAAACCAACCTAGTCTCCAAAAGAAAAACTTTAAGGAGATATTTCTGAAATCGATATCTGTAGGGCAGAAAGCAACAGAGGACTGTGGGCTCCCCTCTACAGTCGTGCATCATGGGCATTCCTCAAAAGCAGAGAGCGTCACTAATGGAATTATATGTTTTCATGCTGTAATTACATTTGATTTTCCTGATAGTTCTGTAGACTTTTTGTTCATGAGCCCATGACTTCGCAGAATATTTAGAAGTTTTCTATAACATTGTCCTAATTAAGACCCACTTTGTTCCCTCCAAAGCAAAGGATTAGCAAGAGCAATTTTTAACGGAAAAAGAAAAAAAAATGTGCAGTTAAAAAAATTATTCAAGCTTCAGAGAATTCTTTCAAAAACAGTGTAGGATATTAACAACAGGTGAGAGAGAGAGAGAGAGTCTTCCAGTGGAAGAAAACACCGTTGACAGCCTTCTGAGTTCTCAAATGGCCTGAGATAATAACATAACATAGATTTTCTTTATAGTTGAATGAGTATTCGGTAGACAAAACAATTTGATCTTTGCCTTGTGTTGAATTCTACGACAGACCCTTTGAAGCTTTCAGAAGCCTTATGTGTAGCATGTATCAGAGTGCCCTTATGACCCTGCCCACGCCTTCATCACTCCACCTTCTTGTTTGGGGTATATTGATCAGAGTAACTTGTCAGCCCCATACCCCATTAACATCAGTTCCTATTTAGTAACGTGCCCCTCCTATTCTCCATGCCCCCACGGCTACAGAGCACGGGAGGGCACTAGAAATGCGTTCACACCAGCGTTTCCTCCACAACACACAATGGAAGTGGATACAAGAAGAAAGCTGGCCAGTGCCAGGGAGGGGCAAATGGAGCTAGATAGAGACACAGCTGAACGTCCCCGGGCCCGGCCTGGGTTGGGTGTTCTCATCTGCAGTTGAAGTGAAGCTAGCTATATATCTCCCCATGTTTAGTACAGTTCTTAAATTCCACTTATTTGAATGCTGAGATCCAGACTGCAGTTGACCGTTCTCAATTCCCTGCAGCCTGGTTCATGGCGGAGGGGCTCAGCCCAAATCATACACTGAGGTTTTCCCAGACAGCTTCTCAGCTAAAACCGACAATACTCTTGTAGACTTCCCAGCTTTATGGAGTTTCCCCCGAAACACCCATCTGGCCTCAGCTTCAAAGGAATTGTTCCTTCAGGTTTTTGTACTTTCTGTGTCCCCCGCCCCAGTCACACCTGTAGTTCCTTAGATGGTGCTCTGCCTTTGACTGTTTCAACTCTACCAGCGAATGGTTGCTTCCTAATTGACTCTTTGAGTCTCAAAATCTCCTGATGCTGGGAGTTCACAGGCAGCTAATCATGGTAAAGGTGCAACACCTCTGTCCCTGATTCCTAAGTCCTTGCGGCTGTTTAAGATACTGGCCACTGCAAGCAAACACGGAATCGCTCTGACTTCTCACCAAACCCTCCAATTCCCTAACTCTCTAAAAAGCGTATGTTTTCTACATGGTTTATGTGTAATGAATGAATATTCTTTTATTATCCACTTCCTGCAACCTTAGTGAAATTCAGGTTAGAGCACACTATACATATAATTAAAGATTCTGTTAGTCTGTCAATCAAAATGCAATCCACAGTTAAGTGGCCTTTGTACCATTCTCTACCTGCTCTTACTATCTAGACTTAATGCAGTCGTCTCTGTTTAAGCCCTGTAACATCCACTTGGCCTGTTCTCCTCCAACTCCAGTTTGACTGTGAGCTTTTCTTTTCTTTTTTTTCTTTTCCTTTTCTTTTTGAGATTATAACCTTTCTCCATTCCCTTTCTTCTCACCAAATTTTTCCATATAACTGTCCTCACTCTTCTTCAAATTCACTTCCTCTTTTTTCACTAATTGTTATTACATGGATATATCTATATTTAAATACATATGTTTCTAAATACATCCTATTTAGTCCATATAATGTTAACTGAATAGCCATTTAAATATTTAATAAGTTTTCTCTGTTCTTCATCAAGCATCCAAATACCGTTCTCCGAAAGTTATATGTGGCATATAGGCAAAGTAAATATTCTGAAGGAGTTGGCTTTTACATTTCTCTTAGGAATACACTGATTTGGGTAGATAAATTTCTATTGAAATGTATTCTTAATCATTTTTAAATACATATAAATTTTTATAAATTACCAGGTATATCTTTGAAGATTCATGTTTGGGAATAATCCGTAAATCATCTTACATGCACATATGCAATTATGTAAATATTGCAAATGGCATAAATGTATGTATTGGGGAATATAGTATAAATTTCAATATGTGTATATAATATGTACTGATCAAATTGATAATTAATATTTCCATTTCAAACATTTACCATTCTTTGGGTTGAGAACAAGCAAAATCCTTTATTCTGACCATCTGGAAGAGTACAGTAAATATTGTTAATTGTGGTCATACAATATTACCAGCCACGAGGATGTTTGTCATGTTTTAAAATATTGCTGAACTCGTCAACTCCTTCCTCACCTCTGGAAAATATTTTAATCATCACTAAAATTCCATCTAGTATTTCATCTTCTCCAACAATATGCACCTAAAATATTTTACTAAATCTTTGTGGTTATTGAAATTTTATCTCATTTTGTATGCATTTTTTTTCTCAGGATCCCCCAATGGCTGTGACACTCGGGCTCCGGATGGAGGAAATGATCTTCAATCTTGCTGATACACATTTGTTTTTTAATGACTTAGAGGTAAGAATTTTAAAAGTCAACAATTATTGACAACACAAAAACTCTCAGTGTTGTCATCATGCAGAAAACCTTAAGAAATTTGAAAAAAAAATGATAGCATCCAACGAGAAGTATAAAATTCTTGTCAAGATGAAAAATTGCATAGACTCTGTGAATGCAGACTTGTGCTCTTGAGTTATACATGGTTATGAACACATAACGAGAACAAAAATGTCTTTAGAAGTAGGTGGTCTCTTTTGTGGCTTGGGTCAGACAACCCGTCATTTTGCACTTGGACTTGGTTCTTTGGTATCTCAGGCCTTTGAATTAGCATCAGCCTTTCGAGGTTACTACTCAGAATACAATTTATGTTATTCAGTAGACGATTTCGACCAATTCCCTTCCCAGCAGGCGAATGGCTCATCGAGTGTTGCAGTATCTTTGAACACACACTCCTTCTCATTCTTCCCCCTTCTAGATTAAAGAATGCTAGAGCTGTTTACACGGTGGAGGCGATGAGTTTTAATGAATGCATTGGGTACTTTCTTCTCTTGGGGCTTCTATTCCTAATATCAGCTTCCAGCACAGTTGTCTGAGTGGCAAACAAGAGACAGAAAAAAATGAAAATCAACCAAATGAAGAAGCACAAGATGATCTGGCCTCAGAGTAGCTACACGTATGTGATGACAAAGAACATACTCTCCCTGTTAGCAACCTGGGGGATCTGACATGCAGAAAGCAGAAGAGGAAATAACACAATAGTTTGGGCAAAGGACCAAAGGACCTTGTAGACAAATATAATTGTGCTAAAATAGTGATCTCTCATCTTTAGAAATTCAGATGCTTAATTTATATTTTTATTTTGTGATTTCACAATATTTAACTATAGTCACATTGTGAACAGGGATGACTACTGTTATGACTCCTTATGACGTTCAAGACCTAGTTTATGTTAAACTTACCAATAACTGTCAATGCTTTGAAATAAATAGGCATATCATTTCTGTACATATTACTTTTCAGGGGACAAACTAGGTTCAACAGTGACATAGATAGACAGAGAGATATTGATAAATAGATAGATGATATAAATATATATCAATATATGTTAGTAATGTGTATATATAATATGTATATATGCATATGTGAGTGTGTGTGTGTGTCCTATGTTAACAGCTGGCTCAATAATAGAATTGTGATTTTAAAGCAGGTTTGAGGCAAGGAAGCACAAACTTCTGCCCCTGTACATTGATGGATTTAGGAGGAAAGGAAGAAAAGCCACATTTTAGTAAATGACTTAGATAAGATTATAGGTCAAGACTTAGTTACATCAGAAACACAAAACGGAAAATGATTCCATGTGGCCTGTAAAATCATGTGCTGAAAACTGCAGGCACAAAAGTGATCAGTTGTGGTTTTCTTAGCTTTGCCCGTGTTTTTATTAGGTGATAAAATGTCTGTTCGAGCAAGCTTTATTTGTTAATGAACAATGTGAAAGCTCAGTGTTCTTTATCTAGTTTCCATTCTGTATAATAAGAAATACTAATGGCCCCTGTAAAAACCGACTTCGGCTAATCCCACTGCTTCTATCCCCAGGAATACAGATGCTTATACCATGGTGCCTGCTAATAGAAATTAAACTTACCATGAAACTTGACACTTCAAACACAGCAATAGCTATGTGCTATTTTTCTTGTTCTTAATATGGAGGAGTCTCAGCTTAAAAAATATAAGGTGGTTAATATTTCCGAGGCTACCATAGGAAACAAGAAGCTTTCTCTGGCTTTGTCCCAGTTTTATGATGTTTATCTCGTTTGACTTCTTTTTACCAGAAACACGTGGAATAAATGACGTTTCGCTTTTTGGTGGCTTATTATGATAAAGTGGAATAGGACAGACTAGAGTTGCCAACCCATCAGATCCCATGTGAAGGAGGAGAGCACAGTCCAGAGTGTCCTCTGAGCCCGCACTTAGGCACTGTTGAATACATGGCACCCCCACAGGAGTGCACACGCATACACAGATGCAATACTAATGAATAAAATTCCAAAAACTGAGTAAAATGCTCGCCTTTCGGCAGAACACTAAAAGGAAAGGGGGAGAGTATCTTACCACAAATACGTAAATATTTTACATGCCTGGAATAAATGTCACAGCATACAGAAAAGGCCATGGCTAGATACAGGGCTTTGAATCTTTTTATTTTATTTTATTGCAGATCTTAGGTAAATGTACTTTGTAAGTACTGGCTGGGGTCACTAGCAGGAATATTAAACTGGGAAAGTAATGGTGTTGACGCTTCTTTCCTGGGTGTGTGTTAGAATGTCATGGAACCATTGACTTAAACCCCACAGTTCTGCTCTTCAACTGTATTCCAGCTGGTCAGTAAAAGATAGGCCCAGACAAGTAGCATGTAAGCACATAACGGGCATGCAAGCAGTGGTATGTGCACACACAGTACACACATGTGCTTGCAGAGGTAGATGAGGCCAGGGAACACAAAAGGGTGTTTCCAGGTGACACAAACTGATGAGATCCAGACAGTAACTTTCACGTCTGTTTGGAAGTTACCTACCCACAGGTCTACTCTGCTGAGTGGCTAATTCTGAACATCACATTTATGTCAATGACCCTTTTGTCAGACAACTTCTTAGAAAGCCTCCATCATAGGAATGAAGCCGAGCCTGCTTCCGCTGGCGTACAGAAGTGCCTGACAGTGCATATATCATTATCTTATTGTGAGAACTGTTTTTTTTTTCTTGTATAGCTAATCTCTTAGGGTCTTTTGTGGACTCCAAATGTCTGTTTGAGACAGTAAATGCTCCAGTACGTGGTACGCCGTAGGCAATGACAGCTGTTCCTCTCAAATGTCCTTAAAAGTTCCAAATCTGAATCTGGCTACTCAACACTTCATTCCATTCTGCCCACCCCTGGCCCGGCAAGAGAATGCTCTCTGTTCAAAAAAATGTTATTTCAGTTAGAATAACTTCCAGAGGGGAAAGCCCGAGGGAGTTAGGGTTCACAAAAGTGAGAGAAGAGTGCTGTGTTCATAACTGGAACAGATGAGGGGCAACTCTGTGGTTACCTTCTAAGACACATTTAAAGCATTTATGATTAACACCATAATTATTTTAAGCACTTGGGGTCTTTGCTAAGCTGTGTTCAAAACCAAAGCACTTGAACAGTTTTGGAGTATTTTAAGTTCAGGTTAAAATGACTCCTGCCTGGTTTGCTTACAGTGAAAAACTAGTTGATGAACAATTATTTATCTTTTCTGTTAAAAAAAAAAAATCCAAGTAATTGAAGTTCAAGTTTCTTTCGCTGGACTGTAATCCTTGGGCAGCTGTCCAGAGTCAACACAGAGAGTTACTAAGCGTAAATATAAGGAGAAGTTAGATTTGGAAGACCCTCAAACCTAACTTCAAATACAGAGTGCATGGTCCAATAAGTTTGATATACTGTTGTCCTCAGTAGTAAAAAATGAATTTTGGGGCAAGTTATGTACAAATTAATCATGTGAGTTAATTCTTGAAATGTAAGGAAACATTTAAAAAAAAAAAAAACAAAGGAATGAAGAAGTATTCAAGAAATAACTTGTGGCTGAAGGGACTCACAAAAATCTCCCTCCTCGTTTGGGGGATTTTAAATCATTTTATTACATAAGAGAGAGGTGGAGATTATTTACACGAGGGAAGATTTTGGGAGTTCATGGAGTGAGGAGCTCCAGGTATTTATTTCAATCTAAATGCCTCTCAAGAACATCACCATGTCTGAGCTAGAGAGATGGTTCAGTGGCTAAAAGCACTGGCTGCTCTTCCAGAGAACCGGGGTTCAATTCCCAGTACCCATATCGTTTCTCACCGTCTATAACTCCAGTTCCATGGGATCCAACCCTCCCTGGACTCAACAGGTACCAGATACACACACGGTACTCAGATATGTAGGCAGGCAAAACACCCACAAGTTAACACTTATTTAAAGAATCTTGCCATGTCTAAAGAACAAATACCTAAGTCGTGTAGAATTGCTTCAGTGCCTCTATATTCTGAGGGGGAAAAAATAGGTTTTCCAGCTTCCATGCTAACTGCTTAAATCACTTGACTTACTTGCATTTGAGAGGTTTCTTGGCGATTCAATGCCTTCTGTTGTCACAGAGCCCGCCTGTCTCTCAACCATGGACCTCAGCTCCTATTCTGTTCATTTCCTTTCTCTCTACTGATTATGTCCGCATCTTCTCACATGTATCACCATCTGGAGTATTCGTTTGTGTCACTCTAACTTTGTGTTAGAAACTTGAAACCATTGTGGCAATTCTACCGTGGCTATCATTTGTCTAAACTCCTGCCGTGTAGTTAAGAAGCAATTCTTTCATTTTCTAATTAGGGCTTATTTTTTATTGGTATATACTCTTTGCACATGGTACCAGATTACATAAGGATATTTTTTTCTTTTTCTTTTTTCTTTTTCTTTTTTTTTTTTTAATTATGAGGTAGTCCTGGGCTGTCCTGGAACTCCCTCTGTAGACCAGGCTGACCTCAAACTCTCAGAGATCTACCTGCCTCTGCCTCACAAGAGCTGGGGTTAAAGGCCAGTGTCACCACCACCCTGCTCTATAAGGAATTTTCATAAAAGTACCTTAAGCATAGTTCCCATTCCATATTCCTCTTCTTTCCATTTCTTAATTTTTCTCTTCAAGCCCCTCATTCCCCAAATACCTGGGTTGATTATTTTCTGCCTCTAACATATGCCTTAAAAATCTCTCCCTGAAGCACCCTCAGATGACCTCCATGTAGACTAACTCTCCTCAGCCCTTACCTAAGAGCATAGGAAAAGATTCATTCAAAAATTATCAATCCCATAATTTATTAAACCCGATGAACTATTAAAATAAATATATATAGATCTTTTAAAGATTTTTTTTGTTTTCCTTTTGTGTTTATGGGTGTTTTGCCTGCAAGTATGTATGTATGTATACACAGTGCCCACAGAAGGGAGACGAGGGTGTTTCCACCTGTAATGGGAGTCTTGGAACCTAGGTCCTCTCTGAGCAGCAAATGCTCTAAATGCTGAACCATCTCTCCATCCCAAATACATTTTGAAGTGACATACCAAAGCTTTAGTGAGTGAGCTTGCCACTCAGTTTTGTGTTTCATCGTTTATTTAGTTCACAGTTGCTTTTTTGACCTGGGAAAGGATGCTGTCCAGGTCAGACACGTGTGTCGGTCAGAGGACAGCTTGCAGGACTCACTTCTCTTACTCATCCCCTTCCACCATCTGGGCTCCTGGGTTCAAGCTCAGGCCCTTGGGCTCAGCAGCTTGCTCATCACCAGTTGCTGAGCTATCTCCTCACCCCCCCCCCCAGGTTCTGTACATTAAACGAAGTCAGAGTCAGCTGAAATTGAATGAATAATATGTGTGGAAGGCTGAAGGCTGAACATTCGGTGTTTAACGACAGACTCTTCCAGGTCTAAAAAAATTTAGAGATTGAGAGTCTTTCTTAATATTTTCAAAATTAATAATTTTTCAATTGATCTTTGAATGATATAAGCACTGCTGGTAGCATCAACATGCTTGGCCAAAAGTAAGATAATCTAATGGAAATATAAGAGGCCCAAAAGCTGGGAATGGAGCTCAGTAGTAAAATATTTGCATAACATATGCAAGGCCCTGGCATCAGTCATCAGTACCCTGTCTCTCTCTCTCTCTCTCTCTCTCTCTCTCTCTCTCTCTCTCTCTCTCTCCTCTCTCTCTGTCTCTCCCTCTCTCGCTCTCACTCTTTCATTGATTTATTGTGAATTGTAATCATTTGTAATTGTTAATAATGGACTTATTCCTCTAAGGACAAGGCATTTCAAATCTCATCAGCAAATTTCACCTTAAGTCATGTAATATTTTATAGAACTTTGCAAATTATTGGAACACAGGGCAAGATTTTTAGAACCTCAAAGAGCCCAATTCTTATGTGGAAGCCACTATTTGCTTTACGCAAACAAACAAAAGGTTGTCCAATATGGGCAACCTTACCGAATTTATTTTCCTTGAAGTTTGTATTGTTTTCAGCACACAAATCTTCACGATTTTACTTTTCTCCATTGAAATTTTAAAAATGCTAAATCCTTGAAAGGAGGATGTCAGCTTCTATGGGAACTAACCTTGTTCATATCAGAAAACCAGGACTCAACTAAAATAACACCCCAACTCTAGTAGAACAGCAGGAAGTCTTGGAAAGCTCACAAGATTCCCTGTTCTGAGGTCTAGACCCCTCGGCTGGCACCAAGCAAATAATAACTAATAGTGAGCACTTTGAGATGCTCAGTCCCGAGGCACACTGGGTATTTTCAGATTAGAGGGACACTGACCTCAAAGCTTCAGGAGTTCTTCTTATCCATGAAATGAATCATGCTTATTTTTCAAAGCACTCTGTCTCCAGACTGCTTTATGTGGCCCTTACGGATTTAGGGCTGAAAGAAGTGGGACCTTTTCCTTCCATGCATAAGCAAACAAGCATCGCATCGGAGGGAGGGAGAAATGGACCCATGCTGCCATCTTGTGGCTGTAGCCTGATGCCATGGAAAGATGGAAAACCTTTCTGGTGGTGGACAGCATGTCTACATGCTTGGGAGAGAGGTAATGTCTCTGTTTGCTTTCTCCCAGGAGTGTGATCAAGTTCATATAGATGATGTTTCCTCAGACGACAATGGTCAGGACTTAAGGTAAGCTGTGCCTTTCAGTCTTCCATTTCCTACAGAAATTCAGCCACGGAGTTTTGCACATGTAATTATTTCTTTTATTTCTTTTTAATGTATTTTGGGTGTTGCAGTACCTACAGTTTTGCAACTGATGGCTTCCATGCAGCTGCAAGTAGTGCGAACCTTTGTTTGCCAACAGGTGTGAGAGGAGGAGTGGACTGGATGAGGAAGTTGGCTTTTCGCTACAGAAGAGTAAAGGAATTATACAACACCTACAAGAACAATGTAGGAGGTACGTGCAGCCAATTCCACCCAGCGTCAGCACCTTGGGTCTAGGTAGAGTTCAAACTGTAGTTTCATAGTGGAGATCAGCCTACTGGAAAACCTATCAGTGAATGCTCGCATTGAAAGGCACTGAGCCTGAATTTTTGCTGTCTTTGGATTACTAGAGGGAAATTGAATGCACCCTTGTGAAAAGACTTGGCCATTTGTGCATGCGTGTTTTGTGTGTGTGAAGCCATGTGTTTTATCAAGCAGGGTGTTTTCTCTGCTTCATCAGTGTTATTCTGACATCGGTGAAGCAGACAGACAAGGGAAGTGGTCGAGAGACCTTTGTAAGATGACAGCCACAATTACTGAGTTAGCCACAATCACTGTCAGAATAGACAAGCAGAGGCTTGTAAAAGTTCCAAGTGTGCAACAGGCCTATTTGATCTTTTTAAAAGTTGCGCATCTTCTGACGATGTATCTTTCCACTCACTGTAATCACTGTGGCTTTTTAAGAGTTCTAATACTCTGTAGGCAGTGCCTGAAACACATTACCTCTATTGATACAATTTGAGGCAGTATTTAAATTTTTATCCCCAAACTGCAGCCCTGGTGGTATTTCTAGATATAGGAAAAATGGTAATTTTTTTCACTATTAGAATCAATTTCAGGAAAACAAATTTCCAAGATTAGTTCTAAAATCACACATATTAATTCTTCTAGCAAGCTCATTTTTTTTTTTATGAAATGTGCTTGAGGAGCAAAACTCCAAAATAATCCAAAAGGAAATTATTTTTCTAAATACATATATGTAGTCTCCAACATGCAAATGGTCACGTGTGTGCCATAGAATAAGATAAATCAAATTTACATCCACAGTAAGTACACTGCACCCAGCTGTTTTCAACTTGAGGAGGGGGTCTAGGTGTCTCCGTTCCTGTGTATTTGCTAGCATTGAATCCCACCAAATGTTCAGTGAATACTTGGTAAGTGTAAGAAAGCAGGGCAGAGCCTCAGACTATGTGACTGTTTGAAGCTCCAGGAAAGGTTCTGAAGCACCACTGCATGGCTCCAGCGCCTGGGCGTACTTCCTAAGTCTTGCCTTGTGCAAGACACTTTTGAAATAAAACAGATTTCCTAGCTTAAATCACTTGTAAATAATATGTTTAACTTTTTTTCAACTAAACATCTCCTTGATAAATCTGGGACTGTTTATATTTGTATATCTCTCGCCTCCCTTTACAGAGTGTCGCTTAAATCATTTTAAAGTTGGGAGGACTTAATATATAATCTTCTTTCTTAACAAAGCTGATCAGTGATAAGAATTTATTCTCTGTCAGATATTACCATCTTTTTATTGAAATGTGAAAAGAGTGAGACCTTCTGGAAAGTGAAAGGTTTAATTTTAACTGGCCCCTATCACATACTGCGTGCACACTTCCAGTATATGAAATACAATTTAATTGGAGACCCTTCCCTTTGAACGGATATTTGCGTGAATTCAGTTTATCCTGAAAGCAAGTGGCTCTGCTTTTCTCTCTTTTCTTTTTTCCTTCTTCCCTTCTGTCCTTCCTTTCTTTTCTTCTTTTCTTTTCTTTTTGGTCAGTGTTAGGGCCTCTCACATGCTGGCCATGTGCTCGCCCACTGACGGATATCCCAGTATCTCTGTGAGATCTCCTGTCTCCCAGTCTCCCGGTCTCTAATTCCATTGCTTACACTTGGAGAGCACATCGGAATTCTCAGCGTAGCTATTTATTTCTTTTCAAAACACAAAGTATCATTAAAAGCAGGCACCGTCTTGAGAAACATTGTAACAGTGGCACAGGATGCTGCTGATATTTTTCCAAAATGGAACTATAATTACAAAGAGACAACATTTCATGTGGCCCATTGTGTTCTAGCTGGAAGAACCCAAGTTCTCCTCCCTAATTGACATACCCCAGCCTCCTCGATGGTATCAGGTCTAGAAGATGCTGAGCTTTTCAGCTCCTGGGTTAAATTCCAGTCTTTGAGAGTGGGAGGGGTGGGAGGTCACTGGGGTCTGTTTTCCCTGTGTCATATCTCTAGTGTCTAGCCAAGTGTCTGGCCCCTAAGTGTTGCATAGTAAGAATTCATTGAATGGATGGTGAGTAGTCGTTCTGAAAGGATGAATCCCTGCTGCTATAAGTCTATACCTCTTTATTTATGACACCCCCAAGATAAAACTTGTTTATTCTAGACAGAGACACACCAAACTCCGTATTCCAGAGAGAGTTCAACTCCTGACTGCATCTTTTTTTTTCTTGGTGTTTCAGGACTCCTTGGCCCTGCCAAGAGGGATGCATGGCTGCAGTTAAGAGCAGAGATAGAAGGCCTAACGGATTCCTGGCTAACGAATGCACTTAAGTCTTTATCAATCATTAGTACGAGGTGAGTGGGATTGTTGCCCTTCTACCGCAATGATGTGAACAATCGGGGTCCAGCAGCACTAGAGAGAAAAACTGTGCCCATTCTTAGCAATTTACCACTTAAGGGGTTTTGCTTGTGTGTGTGTCTCTGTGTGTGCAAGTTTGTGTGTCTGTGTGTATCTGTGCATGCACATGTGTGTGTGCATATGTGTGTATTTGTATGTCTGTGTGTGTGTACCCATGTGTGTTTGTGCCTGTGTGTGTGTGTGTGTGTGTGTGTCTTTTGGGACTGTAGGAGAGCTACTGCTCTCAGAATACAGGAGATCACTTCTCTCTACCCATATATCATCACAACTACTGTTAATAACACAGGGAAGTAATGTAATTTGCCCCCAAGAAGGCATCAGTGCAATGTTGGTAAGAAAATCCAAAGCATGGTAACAAAATCAAAAGCAGCCTTTTTTGTTAAAAGGATGCATGGTTTAGGTCTAATAGATAATATGCCCCATTTAAGGACATCAGAAAACCACAGGAAGATCTTGGCAACTTCTCTAGCCTTGTGTTGTATCTGCAAGCTTGTTAATATAGATGACAAAATTGCAAAGATTTTCAAGTTGTTTTCCAACTTTGTGCTATGAGTAATAATTCAACAGTAGCATAAATTTGGGAAGTGATGGCCTGTGGGTAAGATGTATCTTTGGGTTTGTTTTTTTCTTATTTCATAGTTTTATTTCTGGCTTGGGGGATCTATAAAGATACAGTTAACCAATGCCTGGGTAACACATAGGCATAAAAAGAGGTGTTATCCAGACAGATAGCCAATGCTCAAAAAAGTTTGCCAGAGTGAAAGAGCCCAGTACCTATGGCATAAAACTAAATTTGTGTGTCAGATCTGACATGTGGGTCCTTCTTGGTCACATGATTAGAAACTTCCCAATCAGAGAAAGTCCCTGCTGTGGTGTGGGCTTGTGTGTAGCTTCCTCTGTCAGCTGAGGCAGACATGAACACTCTGTTCAGCTCTTTGTGTCATGCTCTAATGGAAATCCCAGCAGACATGACGACTCCTGGGTCCAGCCGGGTAGTCCCGGGAATTTGATCTGTGGAATCAACATAAAAGAGAAAACAATGTTTTACTCTGTATGTAGAAAGGCAACAGTCGGGGTGAATGTGCAGGGATCTTAGGAGCACATTATAATTCTGTGTGCAAGAACTGCCCAACAGATAAAGCAGCTTTGGGAGGGATGCACATGAAACAGTGAGAGAAGAAAGGGACACCCTTCCCAGCCACCTGGGGTAACAGATGTTGCAGTGAGAGCACCCTCACAGGACAAAGCAACGTGGACATGCAACTTCCTGCACTGTAATATCTGTACCTGTGACATAATCAGCCAAAGGTCGGGGACTGTGGGTGGTGAAAACCTTGAAATTGTATGTTGGATGTAGAGACACATGCTCTACAAGATTATGTCAGCAGCTTATTTACAGATCTTTCTATGAATATCCTAAATCAAGGATGCTTGAACTTAATAGATGAGTAGAAATAAACAGCCTTAGAAAAGCAAGTCAATACTCACTGACTAATGACTAATGAGTTACTATAAAAGTTGATAAGTTATCCAGCTATTTTAACACTAACATGTTGGAAATTTTTCATAAAGCCCAAAATTATAGGGAAAACAAATTATTTGATAAAATATGTGTCAGAATTCCCAGCAAAGCTGAGTTATCTTCTTACCATAAGTGTTCTATCTATCACTAAGGAAGTAACTCCGTACAGGGGAACAATAAATCAAAACAAGAAGCCTCAAGATAGCATTATACACAGTCATAAGAAACAAAAAGCAATCTAAACAATTAAATATATCTATTACAACAACTGTCAAAAGAGATTGCTCATAGATGAAATGAGGACATAGATAAAATGACACAAGTATAGACTCAAAAATCACACAAGCAGAATAAGAAATTAAACAATTTCTTATACATAGTGTATAATTCCTAATGGGGAAATAAATTCAGAAATGAAGACAGAAGCAAATCTCTGGATGGTAATTAACCATTGATACTACTCATTTTCTTCTGTATACTTGTCCTTTTCAAGTTTTCAGTTGTAGAGTGTTGATGGGTTTGAAAAATAGCCTAAGTGCTAATATCGCATAATGAAAATAATGAAACTTCATTTCAAAGCCAGCTCTCCAAACTTAGACGGCCTGTGTCTTACATCACTTACATCACATCACTTTCCTCTCATTATGTAAGATTAAGATGACTCTGAGTAGCATCTTGCTCTGACAAAACGTTATGTCAGAGAAGGTCTTGGTTTATGCATTCGTTTTAATAATCTGCCATTTCAGGGGGTGTCTTTTGGCTGACAGCACTAGTGACTAAAGGGTAAAAGGGGTGATTGCCTGCGGAACTTAGGAACAACAGTGTCAGTTTTCAGGCTGTCCTGTTGGAAATTATTTACCTCTAGAAAGCAAATGTGTATGTTTCATCCCTGTTAGGAGTAACTGTGTAAATGTCTTGGTAACGACGACCCAGCTGATTCCTGCTCTGGCGAAGGTCCTGCTCTACAGCTTAGGAGGTGCTTTCCCCATTGAGAATATTTACAGTGCAACAAAAATAGGTAAGGAGACTGTTTGAAATTCTGTATGAAGCATAGCCACATCTGTGGAGTATATATATATATATATATATATATATATATATATATATATATTTATTTATGTATATTATTGTGTACATATATGTATTTTTACATGATTCTCTTTTAATCAATTTTTATTACCACATCCAGCAAATTTGGAAATGCCTGAAATAACAAAATCACATGTAATTCGTGATACATATGTATATTTTATGACAACTCTTATCTAGTGAAATGCTGAATTCAGTATTTAGGCAATACGAACTCATTCTGCCCAAATCGCACAGTACATGAGCATATGTTGTCTGGATGATACGTGCTCCAGCTCAGTGTTTAATAGTTCAATTAATTTATGAGGTTATATCTTTGCACGTTCAATAATACTGATCTAAGGTCAAAAAACACAGTTTTTTTGGCATCATTGAGAAGTCTCAGATTAATTCTACAGCAATCAAAAATTATTTCAAAGACAAGAGAGTATTTTTCATAAAGCAGAATATGTCCTTTTAATATTTATTACATGAATGCCTGGAATATGCATGCTTTCCAGTACACACTAGGACTCAGATAACTGCAGCCCACTTCCCAGCTAATATCTGTCTATGGAGCCATCTTCGTCTTAAAGTATGACCGTCTGCAGAGTCTGACCTCCAGGTACCACTCAAAAACAAAACCTCATCAAGTTCTGCCATCTTGAGAGAGTTAAAAGACCATGTGTTCCACTGTTTGTAGAGGAAGCTCCTGGGAGAACAAATAGGTTATTCAATGTGCCCTAAAGGACAACAAAATTACCTGTTGGTACTTTGAGGAATTCAAAATCCTGAAGTCTCCTAGCCAGCATAGCTAGCCCTCAGTCTTGTGAAGGTTGCAGGCATTTGGGGAGAAAAGTTAGGGAGAGTGACGCTTTCTTAAAGTGTATTATGCCACAGCATCACGTGGACTACAACAAATCAGAGCCTAGACTAAGATCCCATACAACATTCTATGACAATACATGCATCATACCCAGAAGACAGACAGGTAGAATGGGATTTTCCTTTTTTTTTTTAATTTTTGGACAATGCAAATGATTTT
Organism: Meriones unguiculatus; assembly: GCF_030254825.1. NCBI lineage: Eukaryota > Metazoa > Chordata > Mammalia > Rodentia > Muridae > Meriones > Meriones unguiculatus. Next base: position 23,700,242 of record NC_083367.1, on the reverse strand, counting down.
TATATTAAAATAAATGTTTATTTTACTGAAAGGATGATATTCTTGAGAAAATATTATTTTATTATTTTTTTCCTTAGTGACTAGTAATATATATATATATTTTTTTTTCTCATTCTTAACTATCAGATTAAGAAAGGGGAAAAAAATCAAAAGTTTCAATGGCTGCCAGAACATTTTTGGAAAGAAATTCAGGAGAAGATGCCAAATGTTGTAAAGATACAGCATGGCTGCTATTTCCATGGCAACACCATAGGGCACCCTCAGCAACCCTGCTGCAGTCACTGCTGTGGTCAGCTGGACAGCATGCTTGATACAATTAATCTGACTCCCACACACTTTTTAAAAAGAGTTAATTTATCAAGGTAACTCTATATTTTAGTATTTTTTCTGTCCTCAGAAATGAGACTTCAGTTTTCCTCAATAATATATCCAATTGACTTGCCTACCCAAAAGATAAATTGCATAAAATTCATTCGTAGGATATAAATAAATGCTGTAGAATCTTGCATTTGACTATAAACTTGTTCCACTACTCTTTCAATGGAGTGAAAACACACTGATATCTTTTTGGAATCAAATTCTCAGGCTTACTATCTTTCTTACAATACCAAAAGCATCCATTGAATAACCTATCTTAAATTAAAAGCGATCGTATTCAAATATGTGTTGATTTGCAATTGCAGAGGTCATCGCTTGCTCAAATGTTGTCCAGGAGATATTAACTAACACTTTGCGAATCTCTAGGTTAAGGAGTGTCATGGCCTGAAGAATAAGCGATGCATTGTTTTTCAGGCAAGGAAAGCTGTTTTGAGCGTATAGTGTCCAGATTTGGCACTAACATAACTTATGTTGTGATTGGAGATGGCCGAGATGAGGAGCATGCTGCCAACCAGGTAACTTCGCTCTGAACTCTATCTCATTTATCTTCCAGGAAAAGAAAGTTGCTTTGAACGAATAATGCAAAGGTTTGGCAGAAAAGTAGTATATGTTGTAATTGGGGATGGTGTAGAAGAAGAGCAGGCAGCGAAAAAGGTAACCTGTCTCAAACAATGTTGGTGTGATACTCCTAGCACAAGCCCTTTTGTTTGCATTCCTGTAGTTTGGCCCAATGGCAGCTTGACACGTGATTGACATTTATAGATGCAAATCAATAAGAGCATGGGAGAGTCAATGTTGACCTGCAAATAAACCATTTGGAGTCTAGCATTTCATGCCTGGAATTCGATAGGAAATGCAAGAAAATTTATGGATATTTACTCAAGTGTATGAAATATATTGTATGTAAGAAATATATTCATACACTTAGAGCATGTACGTAACACACACACATACCCACACTGTGTACACAATGATAAACAAACTAATGAAATCTACCAGAGGAAGAAGTTTAACAAGCTCATAGCACAGTCAGTAATGGTAGCCATTGACTCTCAAATACCACAAACTCCTTGTCAGTGCCTGGGGACTGTGAAGTTCCTTGATACTAAATGCTGAAGATAAGCCTGATAGCAGAAGGAAAGTTTGTAAGAAGCCTTAATCAACGTGGTTGGAATAGGGGTATTTTTTATTATTTTTGTGCCAGCTTCCTTAGAGTTTCACAGGCTAGTCACATCTAGAGTTTCTCATGTGTTTCAGTGGTACTTGAGCTCCAAGCAGTGGCTTTGAACATTTGCAGGAGATCTCACCAGCCCTACTTATTTAAACGAGCTTTTTGTCTGATGCATAATTCTGACGAAGAAGCAGGGCAGTTATGAGATCACTAAGTGGTTTGTTCAGCATCAGAGGAGGAATGATAAGAAATTAGTTCTCCATAGCAGACAACCCAACACTGTATCCTCTACCTCCTTCACTGAAGGGCCATGAAGTAAAAACAAGTCTATAAATGACATTTTTAGATTATTAAAGAATAATCCTCCTCAGAATTAAGAATAGTCCTCCTTATCTGCAGGCAATTTAAATCACCTTCTAATAAACACACATATCACAGTGTTGACCCAATTTCTGTCTCCTCTAGAATAATCAGAATAAATAGTTTCATAGGAGAGTTTATGAGCATAATAGAAAGGTAGCCCAGTCAACTCAAAGCCAGCAAACTGGAGGCAGGGGAATGGGCTCAACTGTGGAAGGTTTGCAGGCATCCCTGTCAGCTGCCTTCTAGGTTTCCATGCTTTTCCATTCTGTTAAGAGAGCTGGTGACACGGAGCTCTCTGGGTGTTAATTAGCAGTGACTGTGACTCAAGACAGCATGCTGGTCCCAAGGACGTTCTGTGCGAGGTCAGCCCTGTAGCCTCAAACAACTCAGCCTGCCCTGCTGCCTGCTGTTTGAGATGCTTACATCACATGCAGTTGCCATCTCTTGTGGAGTTTATGGGCATCTGGAATTCATGTGGTTTTAATCTTCCACCTTGGCACCATAATTACACATAGCAAACAGCAGACCCTCGAACAAATACGAATACGTCTTCAGCCTCTATGAAATTTATTTAAGTCTAGGAAAGAACAAATAAGGCTCACTTTCCTACACCAATAAAAATGTGTTTGTTAATAATAGAGACTAATCAAGTTCATGCTAGTTAGCCACACTGGGAATTACAGACTGTGGCCGTGTGTCCTTTCTGCTTTAAAACTCATGCTCCGGGGGAAATAGCTTGACTCCAAATGGATCACAACTTTGGATAGAATGCTATTTTCAAATGGTTGTTCAAGTAGGTACAGTTTGGGTGATGGGTGAAGGCTACGATTCTATTTGGAAGCACAGGTGGCTGGTTTCCCTGGCACCCAGAATGCATGCTTTTCTGTTGAACATAGAAGTAATTGCATGTGCAGGCATCCTGAGTCCTGTTTTATTATTCCAAATAGATCTGAGCTGAAATGCAAAACACTCTGCTTCTCAAATTCTTTGCTCTAATGAACTAAAACCTGGGTTTGTAAAATTTAAGAGGAAAAAAAATTAAATCTTAGCAACAAGAATGATAACCGTATTCTGCTCTCAAAATACACAATGTGAGATGGATATGTAAATCTTAAATTTTCTAGAAGCTATGTTTAGAAGTAAACAGAAACAAGTAGAATCAACTAATAATATCTATTAATTGGCCCAATCTGTATCAAATATTATGTTTTAATGTCTAGTTTATATTAGAATTATTGATGAGATGTCTACATTCCTGTGTTGGTCTTAATCTGGTTTTGAAATTCAGAATATATTTTAAATTGGACTAAACATATTACAAGTGCTCATAGCCACGTGTGGTTGGTGGTGGCTACCATACTGAGCAGCAAAGAATTATGTAGCAATAATGATTATTATAAAGCTTCATTTAAAAATATCTCTTTCATATGTATAAATATATAATTTCTACTGCATCAAGACCACATTCCATTCCTATATGTCCTAGAAGATATTTTAAGTTCAATCTAAGAAATAATGCCATTGTTTTGTAATTTACCAAAGAACATTTATTCATTATTTCCAAAGAGGTCTCCTCAGGTCGTTTTTACAATCAGTTTTTCCTTTAAAGTCTGAATGCTACATCTGTAGTGCACGCTAGCACATCTCTGGAAGGCCACAAACCAGCATGCCATCTAAGATTATTTCTGTCCACTCGGAGATGGTATGTCCCTGTTAAAACTGTATGTTTGAATTTTCTTCCTCTCTCTCTTGTACTAGTGAAATAAACCAGGTCATCCTAGACAAGTAAGAATACTATCAATTCTATTAGTTTTATTTTACATCATCCAGTTTGAAATTGTTTTTTACATAAGTAGTGATTCACTCTCTTTTTCTCCCTAATTGCCAAAGGCCTACGCATTTAGGAAGCTCATAGTCTTTATAAATTTAACTTATTTTTTCACCAAGGAATGGCCTTTTAAAGGTGGCATACCGGTTGGTAGTTGTCCCTCAGCCATTCAGGCTTTCTATGCTGACACGCTTTCCCCAGTGTTGACCTTGGTGACACTGATTCACAGAGAAGTGATTAAACCACCCAGGAAGCTCAGTATTGGACGTTATGCCATGAAAATCCAGTTCAGATCTATTTCTCTGATCTTCAAAAAAGTTCACATTGGTACCGCCAGACCTCCACCTGTGGCCTTGAACTTGAGTGAGCAGCACGCCCTGGTGTGTGCTGTCTCCATGGGATGATGGTTATGATCTGTCTCCATTCTTTCCCCCTCCCCTCTCCCCTCTTTCCTTGTCTTGACCACACAGCACAACATGCCTTTTTGGAGAATATCCAGCCACTCGGACCTCTTGGCTCTACACCAAGCACTGGAATTAGAGTATTTGTAACTGTCTTCTCTAGCTGGGGATCCATTTTTTTTTTATATTTCAAGTACACTGAATTTGTAATGTGTGATCCAGTGCCGCTGGCTTCTTCTGCACATATAAATGGTCTTAAAGGATGAAATCATACTTGGAATGAAAACTCCAGAGTGAAGAATTCAGGTTGCTGAATGGAATTAAAACTTTAGTGCTACAGAAAGGAAACTCTATGGTCTTACTATCTTTACAACACTTTCATGGTTTTTTTTTTTTTTAAAAAAAAAAAAAATCTGTGGAGGTTGCTGACACACACCAAGTGAGTCCTAACTGGAATTAACAGCTTTAGTAAACAACGTGAGCCCGCCCGAGCCACGGCACCTGTTCTGCCTCCGACAAGGTGGTCGAAAACATTCCTCAAAATGGGAGCTCTTCTCAACCCTGAGGTTTGAATCTGACTTTCAGCCTACCTAGCCCAGAAAATCTGAATCGGAATGCACTCAGACTGTATATGACAGTCCTATCTAGACCTGTAATTTGTGTAAATTATTGATGAAAATAATTTACTGTGACTTTATTAGCAGCTGACTCTGAAAGCGGATGCAGTTTTTCTTTTATTTGTTGGGGCGGGACGAGGGCCGGGGAAATGGGAATAGAATATTGTCTCTTTTTTAAGTTTGGCAAAGAGAATGTTCATATTGATGTGCTGTGCCTTAAAGACGAGACAGCGTTTGTGTGTTACAATGTAACTTTGGCTAAAATCTCTGTAGATAATGAAACAAAACAGAGCAATCAAACCAAAAAGAAAACCTTGTTGATAAGTCTTCACATGACCAAATTTAAAATTCAAGCTATCGGTTTAATACCAAATTGTCAACAAAGTGAGGATTTGTTAAAAATGAGAAACCAATAACAATCATAGTACAAGAAAGCTTGCATTTTATTTGGGTTCTGAATAATTCCAGTAATCAGTGTGAGTCAACTATCTGAACATCCAATCAGAAGCAGAAGGTGTAGGAGACTGTGGGTTCTTTATTTAGAAAGAGAAATATATATTGAAGTCTCACGTATCTGTTCTTACAGTTTTCCTGAAGAAAACTAAGAGCCATATTCATGTCAACTTACCCAATTTTAGTTTACGTCTGGATATGTGTCAGTTGCTTAGAGGACGGTATCGTGGTGCAAATCATTGGCAAATAACATCCAAGTCATTTTTAGAATGTGCTATGGGTGTAGCTTAAAATGCACATGAGTAGACACAAAAAAGTACATTTGTCTTCCATGCCATTGCAAAAGTGAGTGTCATCAGTGATAGAAGGCAGGTATACAGGGAAGTTCCCAAAGGAAAAAGCCTAAATCTATGAATTTTTTTAATATAATGTCATCACAGATTAATTATCAAACAACCTAGACCTTGACAGTTATCATAAGATCACAATACCAATCTCCTTGGAACACATCAGTCCAGGATCTCCCCATTACAGGCAGGAATACATTGGTTTCCTCCTGTATGGTTGCTGAACAATGCCTGCATTCATTGCGGGGAGAGCCTGTCATCGTTGTGTCTGCATGTCGTCTTGTTTTGCTTGTGTGTAGCCCGTATTGGTAACACGATACAGATTCTCTTCTCATTTGCTATGACATGGTTTTGCCTTGTGGAAATTTAAGACTTCAAGGAGTAAAATATTTTAATGGTATGAGCTCTGAAGCTCTCTGCATTCAGAATGGCATTAGATGGACCATAGAGCCCAGTCCACTTGTTTGTCAAAGCCCCTTGTCGGAGGCTGGTTCATAGTAGGTCCTCACCTGAGACTTTGCAACTTACATAAGTCCGACAATGAACAGTCTGGAGGACTGTATTTCTTTAGAGAATGTTATGGCCATGTTTACAAAGGGTAGAAAGAAAATGAGATCATTCTGCATAAGGCAGGTACTTCCTATATAATCCCTACTTTTCAAATGTTGTGACTTTTTGTTACCCTTCCCCCAGTGCTATAGTGACGAATTATAATCAAGATGTTTTAACCCTAGTAATATTAATAATGATTTTACACTTCTGCTGGTCTTCAGCTTGAAAGTGGTTAAGAAATCAAAGACTTTCTTGCTTATTGCCAGTACTCATGTGTGTGCGCGTAAACCTTAAATATTTATTATCTGACTGAAATGAAGTTAGTTTGGCACATGGCCAGCTCCTTTCCTTGATGGCCCTGCCTCAGAAGTTGTCATTCTTTTTGAAATCTGATGAGCATGGCTTCCCACACTTGCTCCACTTGAGGGTCAGGCAGGCTCCCCTTTTCCAAACGCACAGGGACTGGCTGCTGGCACCCTCCCTGTTATTTCCCATAAGTCCTTTTCTTTCCCCTGTGTGCCTGGCCAGGAGAGGCAGTGGTGTAACACCTACAGGTGCTGCTGATAGGGAGAAGATTCAGGCAGCACAGCACTGGTGACAGCCAGAAAGCTACGGGCCCCGTCTGGTCGTGCTCAAACTACAGCTCTTCCCTTCCCACCCTACGACAGGACAAACCCTCTTCCTTTCCAAAAACACAACATCAGCCAAACAGCAATAAAGAAAACCAGCCTCATGGGCAGTTCCTCCATTCTATTTTTTATGTAGAATATTGTGCCTTATTGCAAATGAGTTAGAAAACTGTTCTCCAACTCAAATGGGTTTTGGGCTATTACATATTCAAGCTTGGTATGATATTAGAAAAAAAAACTGCCTTATATTGCACCTTAAAAATATCAAGACCCTATAACTAATGAAATAGGTGGCCTGACTATAATATTATAGCATACATCTAAGATGATAAAAAAAAACTGAAGAAATATGTAAATCCAATGCAGAGATAAAAATAAGATTTTAAGATTGTATGGTCTGTGCACAAAAATAGGTACTGTCTGGTGAGCTAAGATCAAACTAGCTTCAACAGCATGCCCTACTGTGAAGTTTTTATAAAGCCTGCTCATTTGTGACAAGCCTACATTCTCGGTGGATATGGTGTTTAGTGTTTATTTTCCACACAAACCTAAGCCTCATGAGCCAAAGCTGCATCTTCACTCCCAGCTATGGTGGTGTTATGGGGATCTCACAGTCAAAGTCAAAGGTTTCTGTTATGTATTAGTAAAGGATAGATTATCGGGGCCTACATAATTTAAATAAATGTAAATTAATATTAAAAGCTTGTAAAAATATGTACATCTTTACTATTTCTCAATAAATACCTTTGCAACTGTTTTCATTTTCTTCATTCTTCCATTTTGTAGAAATTTTAATGTACTTGATTCTAAATCACATGAAATCCATGTTTAAGTCTCTGAAGGTGTGTTTCCTTTTTGTGCCTATACTACAGAGTTTTCACTGAAGGCAAATTGAAATATAATAGAAAGTGTCACAAATGAACACTGTAAAGTGGCTGGCTTGTGAGGATGTCAGCTGCATGCAGGAATCTTCATTCATTCAGTTACAATCATAATATAGCCCAAATGTGCTAATAATCAGATGGCATCTATTAGAGCTTGTAGACGGTTATGGTGTTTATTTTTGTATGTCTGGATGTGTGGGGTGTTCACTTCTCACATCCCACACGCACATGAAGGGGTCTCAGACAGCCATCTGTGGGCGTCAGCTCCATGCTCTGGGTCTGAACTCAAGTTGCCAGCTTGTCCCTCGGCCTGCTGAACCATCTCACCAGCCCGTAATAGAAAATCCCTTTAGAAGACTATGACTGTGACTGTCATAATCTGTAGCTCATTGTTATCGGTATCTTCCGAGGTAATAGAAAAGCATTTGCACAAAATGTGTGTAGCAGTTTTTTATCACATGTGTGCTATTAATTTCTTCACAAGGGCATTGCTTACATGAAGGTCAAAGACAAATTTCAGAACTGCTTTAACTCATTCATAATTTAAAAGAACATTGGCCTCCAAATTAACAAAATTTAGAGGGAATTATGTGAGGATGCTCTAGCAAACATTCCAGCCTATATAATACAATAAATGTGTTTAAAATTAATGGAGCAGATGAACTTCTCTCTGGCCTCTCACATCTAACTACCACTGAAAGGTGAGTTTTTGAAAAATACTGAATTTTTTGTACGCTGGGCTCCAAATGATTCTGTCTCCCTTGCCTATCCATTATACCTGCTTGGATGAACATGTATGCACCCCGCCCCCAGCCATGTATGCTCCTAGCCTGATCACATCTCTCCACAATTGCCATCCTGCCCAGAGCCATCATCATTTTCCACTCGTGTCACAATTAGCCTCTTGGTGAGTGTCCTGATTGGGCCCTCACATGCCTTGAGTACCTGTCACTCTTGAATCAGAACATATTCTTCGGCCCCACGAAGTCTCCATCAAATGCCTTCCCTCCCCATTCAGCATGCGCATCTGTACAATGACTCCTGAAGCCTACATGAATGGCCCAGTGATTGTAAGTAGTTCATCCTCACGTCCCACCTTCCTCTGCTTAATTTCCTACTTCTTGGCAAACACTGGCAGCCAGCATCTGGAGACACTCATCTCTATTATTTTTCCTTCTGGAGAAGATTTTCACCCAGACACTTTCATTGCTTATCTTCTAACACTCCTGCAGGCCTTACCCGCAATATAATCTTGTCACTAACGAGGTTCTAATCTCTGAAATTAGATGGTTCTCCAGTTTTGTGCTGAATAACCTTAACCCTTTGCTTTATCTACCATAATATGTATTTTATTTGTCTTTATATGGTGTTACTTGACGATTACAAAGTGTACTCTGTGAAAGCACGGATTTTGTTTTGTTTCACTTTGCATTTCTGAAGACAGTGGGCACATAGTAGGCCCTCAGGAAGTACTTGTGGCCCAGATGGCTAAATCACGGGACACACATAAATCATAATGATCTAAAATAAACATGATTTCCAATTGAACAACAAGATCTGAAGGGAGAAGAAAAAGAAAACCCACAGGTAAGTTGGATGAGACCAAATGTAAGGGTTTCCATCATATTGGAGGGCTCAGTGCCTAATGCTGTATGAAAATAACAAACAATAATCAATATAAGCAATAATATAGTTGAAAAGAGTTTGTACATAAACTGAGAATGACCTTCTGCGTTAAAAAAAAAAGCCTTCTGATGGTTCAATTAATTGCTTCCTTGCTTTTTAATTCTGTTTTTGGTGTGGGTGTTTGTGTACTTGTGTGTGATAGAATCTCCCCTGTCACCCACATGCCTCCTCCCAACTTCTTAATATATGTAAGTATATATATATATATATATATATGCGCATATGTATCATACATATGTACATATAGAGAGGTGGTAGATAGACAGACAGATATTGTAAGTGTGCACGGCTGTGGGAGCAGCCGCTGAAGCATGACAACCTGCTAGAGTCCACAGCCCTGAATAAAACTGACCTTCCTTCTCGCAGCAGCTATCAGCTGCCAATAGGTCCCTGGTCAAAGATGGGTCCTCACGAGCACCTCCCCCACATTTTATGTAAGCTTCATGCTCATATTGAGCACATCTCATCCAGAAGTCTTTCACAGAAGTGCCCCACATCTCTCTCCATCCCCATGTTTCCTGAGCCTTTGGCAGCAGTGGCTTTTTCTCAATATTTGGACCAGTCATGACGCTTTGCGTTAGCTGTTGCCCAGGGCAGAAATAAGCTTCTCTGGCACAGATGACAGCAGCACAGATCTACAGGTGTAAACATAAACATGTATGTGGCAAATCAGCAATAGGTTCCCCCTAGGGCCTATGTCTCCCATAGCCACGGACTAAAAATGACTTTCTGACCGGCTTTGCAGCGTGGAATCTCATTGGTATCAGGCACTCTTGTCCTTGTCATATATCTTTGATTTTCATGCCTGGAAGCTGTGCACTAATATTAGTTGATTTCTCCAGTAAAACGTCAATAAATATGTGCAATGGAGAAAGGGTGTATGCTTGAGGAAGTGGAGAAATCACCGGGTAAGTTTGTTCTATAGAATCAAGGCCAAGACTCCACACAGCCTAGATCCTGGCAGGATCTAGTTTATTGGGGAGACTTAAGACAGTGAGGATGCTAAGGGGTATAATGGTCAATGTAAGGTGCATGGTGAATTGCTTTGTAGATGCATGCTAACATTTAAGGGCAAACTTCCAAGAGAAATTGGTTTCCACACTGAATCTTCAAGGACAAAACAAAGGCCGGGAGGCAATAGGGTGTGATTGGAGACATCTAGGCAAATTAAAAAGCATACAAGAGGAAGAGGTAAAAGGGGAAATGGAGAAGGTTGTTACATTCGAGAACTATATGGAATCCCTCTTTGTGGAACACTGAATAAAGGGGAAAAGTAAGAAGTGAGACTCAGATGTAAAGAAAGCTAGAGTGGGAAGCTCTTCAATGCACGACTGAGAAGACAGCAAATGAGAGATCAGAGGGTGTGTGTCCAGATTCAAACTTCATAACAGTTGTTCTGGCCACACCATGAAGGCTGTGGGAGCTGAGAGGCTGACACGGAACCCCAAAGCATTCTTGATTCCTGAGTAAGATGATTGCCACAAATATGAAAATGGATTCAAGGACATTAAGGCCTGGCAACCATTTCTGCTTCTCCTCCTATCCTCAGACACAGCCAGCCTGACCTCTGGGTTCCTGCTTGGGCAGCTGAGTAGATTGCAGTGAAGCTGCCAATAGATGAGCAACAGAAGAAGCAGGAGGTTTGGGTTGGTGTTCTTATTAGGGCTGACTGCTTGCTTCTGGCTGGAGAGTAGTCTGATGTTGAGAAGCCTTCTCATCTGGAAAAGCCAGCTAGTTGCAAGGCAAGGTTGTTTGACTAGGTGAATCTGCGGTGATTTCCTGATTGTTTTTTAAGTGCTTTGCCAGATCACAGTTAAACCGCTCTGCAAGCAGTGAGTAAAATCTGAGATAATTTCATGAAATCACATCAATTTTGAAACACATGGCTTAGAGAGTAAAGGCTGTGGCCAAGCCTGACAGCCTGAGTTCAATCCCCAGGACCCACGCAGTAGGAGAGAAATGATTGTCACAAGTTGACCTCTGACCTCCACAGTCTTGCCATGGCATGAGCATATTAAAAAACACACACACACACACAAAAATAAGTATTTGTATGAACTGGATCATAATAGTGAAAAGTCTAGGAACAAGAAATGTTACTAGCAATGTGTGTGTGTGTTTAGGAAAGGCATTATGGGAAATTGTTTAGGGTCTCCAGTTGATTTAATGTTAAGTTTTTGTATCCTCTGCTGGACTCCAGAGCAGGGAGTAATATGGCTGGATTTATAGCCTGAAAGAACTCAAATTCTTCTATGAACCTTTCCTTCAGGGACTTACACATGTGAGGATTGGCTAGCTCACATCTGCCTGGAAACAAATATGACACTAATTTATTTGGCAAAGAAATAAAACATTAGCAAAGTGCTCCACAACAGAATGACACATGGTTTAGTCACTTAGACAGACTAATGTATTCAAAAATATGGTGACCATTAAAATAGAAGTTATGATGGAATAAATTATTTTATGAAAGTAGGCGGCAGCCTCCGGGACGTGAACAGAAAGCAAAATGAATGCCAAACACACACCCGTAAAATCACCGGATTTGGGTCTTTAAATTGTTTCTCAGTTATGGGAACTGTTAAGGAGCAGGATGGGAAAGGCACCAGTGACAGTGCTGTGGGTAATCTTTTAAATTCGATTGAGAGCTTTGCCAATGGCAGATGAGAACCCACTTATTTTCCAAAAGAAACCTACTAGCCCCAAATTGGCTGTGTATATCACAGCGACACGTGACTCAAGAACTGATTTTCTTTTTTTATAGTCCATTCTGATGGTGTCTTTTTTTCTGTGTGTCATTACATTTTTGTTATGTGTCTCCCTCCCTTTCTACCGGACTATGGTAGAAACTTACCCAACTTCAGTTGGTGCTCTTTCTTGCCTCAACTAGCCCCCAGCATCTCTTTTCTTGCTATGTGTAAAAATAGGTAATTTTAAGGGAGAGAAAGGGTGGCATTCTTCTCGCCTCTACTGCTCAGAGGCGTAAATGTCTACATGTGTATCTTGACCATCCTTGAAGCCTTGGATGCTAGTCTTGCTTCACGTGCCTGACCCGAGTGGATCCACTGGTTAGAGACCTGGTGGTGCTGAAGCAATGCACTGAATGGCAAAGAGTAGGGGGTGGTCAGGCCTTGATTCAGCCAGCAGCTAGGAACCATATGTAGAACGAATGTTATTAAAAGGAAGATGGGAGAAGGCAGCAGGGGAAAAGAGTAGCAATGATTCACGGGCTTAGTGAACACCCCCCGATTTCATTTCCCATCCCTGAGATGTTATCTTCCCTGTATACTTTAAGCGGCCTCCTATAGTCATTTGGCTTACAGATGGCACAGACAGAGAATATAGGTCAATTGTACGCAATTGGACTGCAACGTTAGGCCTCTTTTCCATTATATTTTGTGTTACTGTCATTAAGCATTACCACATACACCCCTGAGTACCTTCATCTGTTCTGCCACCATGACCGTACATGCAAAGCTAAAGCCATATACTGAGGGGCTGGACAGCTGGTGCAGCAGTTAAAAGTGCTTGCTGCTCTTCCAGGGAACCTGGACTAGGTTCCCAGCACATACACGGTGGCTCACAACCATACAGACCTCCAGTTCCAAACAGAACAGCGCACTGTTCTGACCTCCAAGGGCGTGGTACATACACAGTACATGTAAAATAAATCTAATAAGAGAACACATACCCACTGCGGACTGAGTCTCCACAAACCCTCCTGCTACTCTCTGTCTGCTCCCTGCCTGGCATAGGCTGCGTCTTATTGACATAGTCATCTTAAAGGTCATCCTTAGATTGTGTCAGTTTTTGTGTTAGAAGACTGGACTCTATCTCCTCATGTGGACACAGTTACATTCTGTTTGTTTATCCACTCGTGAGCTAGGGATTACTTCGACATCTTGCCCACTACAAATAATGCGCTATGAGCATAGGTACATAAATATCTCTTTGAATTTCTGATTTAATTCTTACAGCTATAGATCCAGAAATAGAGCTACCAGATTGTGTGGTGACTCCACTTTTAATTTTTTTTAGGAGCAATTGTAACTTTCAACCAGTAGTTCACAAGACTTTCAAAGTCTTTTCCGTACACTTTTACTAGTATTTGTTAGGGTTTTCTTTTGCTTGTTTGTTTGTTTAAAGAGTGTCAGCCTAGTGAATATAATGACATTTTATTATGGTTTTTTTAAACCTTCCTGATAATTACAGTTTATTGCCCATTCGTATATCTGTGTAGAAGTGTATAAATCCTTTCACTTGTTTTGAAACTTGTAGTTTGGTAGTTATTGATTAAACCCCTTATCAGAGGCAATCATCTTCTTCCATTCCCACAGTCATCTGTCTTTACCAGAGCAAGCATAATTTTTGTGAAGTAAGTCTGGGATTTGGGGAAAATCACCTCCTCTCTGTGTACGTTTTAAACTTAGCCAGTCTGCAGATTCCATCCTATTCACCACAGTAACTTATGTGGCTAAGGATGGGAACAGGACCTAGCCTGGGCCTATAAAAACTCATTCCAAGAGTTTTTCTCCAAAGCCACCACAGAAGCCATCTTTCTAGGGTCATAAGTGCAAGAGTCTGGGTCCATCTAGAATTCCAGAACCATCTTTCCTACCTCACCGAGAGAAATTTTGACTATTAAGCCAACATTGGGGGCGGGGTGCAGCCAACACATCCAGTTGGTGGTTTTGCTAGAGCAAGTAATTTCAGCATGTCGAGAAAAAAAATTTCAACTCGTAGCCATGGCTGTATCTTTAAAATTTACCCACCAAAAGATTTTCTTTCCCCTTTTCCTTAACCTTGCTGGATTTTTATTTTTATTTTATTTTTTGGTATGTTCAGTCAAAAAATGTACACATTTTCATTTAGAAGTGCTTCATTTGGAATGTACACTCATTTTCATTTTAAAGCTGTCACCTCAGGGAACACCCTCTAATCAAGAATCAAGACAATATAATGGGTCATAGTTGGCCACTGTGTTAATTAGTGGTTCTCCTGTTGTGATAAAACAACATGACCATCGCAACCTGGGGAGGAGAGAGTTAATTTCGCCTACGCTTCCACTTCATGACTGATCTCTGAAGGAAATCAGGGCAGGAACTCAAACAGGGTAGGAACCTGGAGCTGGGAGCTCAGGCAGAGGCCATGGAAGAGATGCTGCTTATGAGGTTATTCCCAAGGTTTCTTCTGCTCATCTTCATGTACTTCCCAGTGCCATCAGGGATGATGTCACCCACACTGAGCTGGACCTTCCTGCAACAATCAAGCGAAAATACATCCTAGAGTTACCTACAAGCCAGTACTATGGAAGTATTTTCTTAATTAAAATTCCTTCTTTCCAGATGACCATAGTTTGTATCAAGGTGACATAAAAATTAAACAGCACAGCCACTCAAAGTCAATAAAATGGTTGTTTCATCTTCCACAGCCACAATATTTCCTGGGCTCTTGGGTGTTTCCAACAATAAAATAGACATGGCATCTGAGTCTAGAAAGATAAGAAGTGAGGACTATTTATAAACTCTCTCTGGATAGAATAAACATATTGTTTATGTTTAAGGTACTATGGTATTATTTTTAAATTATGGTATTATGGATGAATCTGGCACCCCATTTTATGTCACTCTAATATTTCCATACCTCTTGTAAACTTTAGACTCTGAGTACTCTATCCATAAACCTCCTCTGACCAGGAGACGACATTATCTAAGTCATCTTCGGAACGCAGTGAAGAGTTTACTTAGTTAAGTAGATTCTTTGAGCACCACCTAACTTTCATATCACTAAAAACCAGTTTACCTATAATCTTACATCATTACATCACCCCTTATAGGCACACAACATGCCAGAGGAAAATATACCCCTGAAGAATGTCTCCAGCATTCCATACAACTAGAATCCACATGGCAGTTGCTATAATGTACGTTGGTTTCCTCTCAAAACTTCATAAGCTGAAAATATAAGCCCATACTGTAAAGTAAAGGGGGATGGTTGGTGCTTTTTGAGGTAGAGCTTTCTGGGAGGGCACTGTGTGTGACATACCGGAAAAGCAGTTCAGCCTTGACTACAGGAGTAAGTTATATCTCTGGGAACAAAACTGGCTACTTAGAGAGTAGGTTTTTATAAGGCAAGTTTGCCTTTCTCAGCTCACTCTCTTTAACTGCTCTTTTGTTCTCTCTCTCTCTCTTTAAGTCTCTCTTTCTCCCCCTCTCTCTCACATACACACCTCATTGATTCTATCACTGTAAGACTTGTTAGAAACCAATGCCAGTTCTTCAAACTTCAAAACTTCGAGCTAAATAAACCTCCTTGTTTTTAAATAAAGTACTCAGTCTCCGGTATATTGTTATAAAAACACACAATAGAGTAAAATAAAGTTACATGGTGTTACCTGAGAAATGTCAGAAAAAAACCAACTGTCACACTGAGAAATCAATTATCAAGTTTTCAGATCAACTGGGATCCATCTTTAAATAACTGATAATGAGCCATGAAAGCAAACTTTTCAAACTAGCAGCACCTTTGTCCTATAAAACACATGCAAATAAAATAATATGCCATGAACTTGACAGTAATGAAGCTGGTGCCTGTCTTTACACAGGACACTAATCTAAGTTCGAAGCTATTTCTTAAATATAAGAATAAGTTGTCTTCTTACCCTGACATCCTCCTGTTTAACTATTGTCCATAATGAGTACATTGCTTGTGTTTTGGTTTTAAATGTAATATATCCGCATTACCTGGTAAATACTTTAATCATGTCTATTAGTTGTAAAACAAGGTATTTGCCAAATCTAGCCATAAAACATTATATCCTGAGGCCACCTTTGCTTCTTTGGAGAAAAATAAGTGAAACGTCTTCAACATCATCAATGTTATCTTGGAAAACAGTTCCTTTTTCTCTGGTTTTCTTTTTAATTAAAAGCAACTAAAATGTAATAAAACAAATCAAAACAAAATGATCTGTAACAGCAGAAGCCAATGGGACAAAGGGACATTTCTATTGAAAACAATGTCTTCATGAAAGTCTAGATCCTTCAGCTTTTCCCTGCCTAATACTGTGACATGTTTACAGTGTTGAAGGAAATCAGGTGTTTTCATGCCAAATGAAAATAAAATTTATGTACTGTTATGACCATACCCTTTGCCTGCTGTTTCTCACTCTATTCATCACTGAAAGCTGCTCAATAAATTCTGTGCAAACTACATGTAAGGATGTCATGCAGTAATGACTCAGAATCAGCCTTAAATAACCACTCATCAGTGCTTTACAGGGGGGCAAAGGACTTAGGCAGCATCTGTCCCCTAATTGTTCACTAGTAAAGGCGAGTTGGCCATCTCTCCAGAGCCTTATTTAATATACTAGTGGCAAAGCCTGGACAGGGGAAGCCCAGCTGAAGGCAAGGTCATTGCCCACCACCATCTGGAAAGTCAAAGCAGCCAGAGGGATCTTTTAGAGATCTAGAGATTTTCCTGACCAACCTCTTGGATAAGGACTTATCTTCAATTGTATTAGTTATCTAGCACTTAGTAATAAATTATCCTAAAATGCAACAACTTAAAGCATCAATTATTTATTTTCCCTAGTCTCCAGGAGCTGAGAATTACATTGAGTAGCTCTAGATTACTATTAAACTGCTGGCCTGTATAGTAAGAGCTAGGCCCATTTGGACTCCCTAACAGGCAAACAAACAAAATACCTTTTCATAATCACTTCAAAAGTGGCACTCACCAACATGATGTTTAACTCCTAGTGACCTGACAGAATCAAGAACTGTAAACGTTTCCCAAGTCTAGAAGAAGATTATATCACCCCCCCCTTTTTTATTTCAAAGATCCAAGACAGAAACACAAAGCTGAATCTCCATTGGGAAGGACTATGAGAGGGCACTGTGAAGGTCGGAGGGTCAGCAAAGTAGGTCAGGCTCACAGGGTGAGCAATGCCACCCACACTGAACAAAGACAGTGGGAAAGAGCATGTGAGTGTCACCCAGAAAGGTGCTTATCACAGGCTGGAAAAACATCATGGGGAGATCCTAGACTAGAAAGCCCAACCTCAGCAGGTAGGAAGAAACACTCAATTCAGGCACAAAGTACGCTGTCATCCGAGGCAAGTGGAAAACCAATCAGATGAAAAATAAAATGAAAACCTTTTCTTCACTTCTTTTGGTAGGAACCTGTAAAAATAAAAGAACTCAGTTGGAAATGATGATTGGCAATATTTCTCGCAGTTTGGGGATTCTGGGTATCTGTAGTTAACTGGAATTTGAAAACAACCATAATAAAAGAAATGCATTGCTTTGATTTCTGTTCACAGAAACACCTTGACATCCATCATCAAAATGACATTACTCTTTTCAATAAACACATGGTGAACACCTATTTCATGCCAAGTATTCTGCCAGGCATCAGGACCCAATGACAAAGGAGGGAGTTCCTGGGGATTTAGATGACTGGGAACAGATACTCCCCAAAGTGAAAACAAATAGAGCATGCTGCAGTTGTGTTCTGGTAAGAAAGGCATAACGCAGTATTTGAAATTGCCTCCAATATATTTAAGGTAGGATTATTTTTGAGCCATGTTAGGATTGAAAACAGCTGCACAGCACATATATAAAGCAAAAGATTTTTTTAATAAAGGGAAACCTTCCATTAGCCCTTGGGAGAAGGTATGTGTGCTTAGATATATGTGTAGATCTCACTGAGTTAGTCTCCTGTCCATCTGCAGTGATCAGAATCACATCTGAAGAACACCCAGCTCCAGACACGAGAAAGCAAGCGGTTCCTTACCGTGCTGTCTAGTCCTACTTCAACTTGACACACAAACTGGAGTTATCTGAAAGGATGGAAGCTCAGTTGAGAGAATGCCTCCCTAACATCCAGCTGTTAGCGATCAGTGGTAGAGGACCCAGATCATTGTGGGTGGTTCCATCCCTGGACTGGTGGGCCTGGGCTCTTTACGAAATCAAGCTGAGCAAGCCATGGAAGACAAGCCAGTAAGCAGAATCCCTCCATGGCCTCTTCATCAACTCCTGCCTTCAGGTTCCTGCCCTGGTTGAGTTCCTGTCCTGACTTCCTTTGGTGATGAACAGCAATGCGGAAGTATAAGCTGAATAAACCCTTTCCTCCACAACTTGCTTTCTGGCCATGCTGTTTCACTGAAGCAATAGAAATCCTAACTAAGAAGACTACCAAAAAGTTTCAGATTACTAAGGAGTATGCCAGACACAATGAATCACTGACAAACACAATTCCCATAATGCAGAGACATGACCCCTGTGTTCAATCAGAGGTCATGTGAACCTCAACTGCCTGCTGAGGAACTAAAGTTAAACACAGGAACAGTCAGTAATGAAACACCAGCAAAGTCAGCAAAATAGAAATATGTTTTACGTCGTTGCCAAATCATGACATATTATTTGGTGAGATCGTATAAATTCAAAGCATTTAACAATTTCAGAAATAGTTGCTTATTTTTTCTATTGAAATTAAGAAAACTGAGAAGTTTCTGGGCATGGTGGCACAACCTTTAATCCCAGTACTCAAGAAGCAGAAGCAATAAGATTTCTATGAGTTTGAGGCTGATCAGGTCTACATAGTGAATTCCAGGACGGCAAGGGCTATATGGAAAGATACTGTCTCAAAATAATAAACAAACAAAATAAAAAAAGAAAAGAAATAAAGAAAATTAAGAAGCTTAAAAAAACCCAGAAATATCTCTTCTCATTATTTTCATAGCACTGACCTGATAAAATAAGCTAGTGAGGCATTATGCATTGATCTCTTGTTCGTTGAGAATAAAGAAAAGCAATGGTCCCTGAGCTCTCAGAAAAAAACATAGACATTTACAGTTTTGCCAACAAGTAGTGATCAGAAGCTTGTTTAAATGGCCGCCGTTTGACCACTACATTTCCGTTCGGGAGTTATGGAAATGAGCAAATGGTAAGCTGATTTTAAAATTCCTGAGTCAATACACTGACGAATACACTGACACTGACATTGTTGTCACTGTCATGCAGTGACAACAACTCTGAAAGCCAACCAATCAGAAAGAGCTTAGCATTTGCAAAGGCAGTGTGGGCTGAAGCATGCGCTTTTTTATTTCTTTGAACATAGTATTTTTATTAATTATTTGGAAATTGCATATAGTGCACCTGAGCATACGTACTTCCCATTCCTCCAAGTTCCACCCTCCTACCCTTGCATCCTCTCCCCCTCAAAAAAACCCCACTAAATCCTATTTATGCTGCCCATACGCTCAGTGGAGCATGATCAGATCCCCAGTTGATCCATTAAATAAAATTGAGGCCTTCTGAAGAGAATTAAGCACCTTCCCTTGGATCCTCCTTGTTGTTTAGCTTTTTTAGGTCTGTGGATTTTAGTATGTTTATTCTATTTTATATGTCTAGTATCCTCTTTTAAGTGAGTATATGCCACGCATGTCTTTCTGCTTCTGGGTTACCTCACTCAGGATGATCTCTTCTAGTTCCATCCATTTGCCTACAAATTTCATGATGTCCTTGTTTTTAAATGACTGAGTAGTATTCCATTGTGTAAATGTACCACAATTTCTGTATCCATTCCTTGGCTAAGGACATCTAAATTGTTTCCAGATTCTGGCTATTATGAATAAAGCTGCTGCAAACACAGATGGCAAATGTCCTTTTGAATGGTTAAGCATCTTTCTGATATATGCCCAGGAATGGCATACCTGGATCTTGAGGTAGAACTATTCCCAATTTTCTGAGAAAGCACTAGATTGTTTTCCAAAGTAGCTGTACAAGTTTGCATTCCCACCAGCAATGAATAAGGGTTTCCCTTTCTCCACATCCTCTCTAGTATGTGTTGTCACTTGAGCTTTTTATCTTAGCTATTCTAGAATCTCAGAATCATTTTGATTTGCATTTTCCTGAAAACTAAGGATGTTGAGCATTTAAGTGCTTTTCCACCATTTGCTATTTGCTTAGTATGTTAAGAATTCTCTGTTTAGCTCTGTACTCCATTTTTAATTGGATTATTTGGTTTGTGGCTGTTTAACTTCTTGAGCTCTTTATATGTTCTGGATATTAGCCCTCTGTCAGATGTAGGGTTGGTGAAGATCCTTTCCCAGTCTGTAGACTGTTGTTTTGTTGTTTACTATGTCCTTCATTTGCAGAAACTTTCCGGTTTCATGAAATCCCATTTATTGATTGCTCATCTTCTCATTCAGAAAGGTAAACAAGCTAGACACCGGAAGCAGTTGAAGACAGGGAACAGGTCTGGAGCCTACCACAGATGACCTCTGAGAGATTCCGCCCAGCAAGGGATTGAAGCAGATGCAGAGACTCATAGCCAAACTTTGGAAAGAGTGCAGAGAATCTTATGGAAGAAAAGGGAGCTAGAAAGACCTGGAGGGGACAGAAGCTCCACAAGAAGACCAACAGAACCAAAATATCTGGGACCAGAGGCTGGGTTTCAGAGACTGATGAATCAATCAAGGCCGATGCATGGAGAGGACCTAGACCTCCTACTCAGATGTGGCCCATAGACAGACAGCTCAGTCCCATGTGGGTCTTCTAGTAAGGGGAGCAGGGGGAGTCTCTGACATGAGCTCAGTTGTCTGCTCTTTGATAACCTCCCCCTGCCAGGCCATACAGGAAGAAGATCCAGGCAGTCCTTATGAGACCATCAGGCTAGGGTCAGACAGTAGGGGAGGAGGACTTCCCGTATCAGTGGACTAAGGGAGGGGAATAGGGAGAAAAGGGGAGTGAGGGTGGGACAGGGAAGAGAAGAAGGAGGAGACTACAACAGGGATACAAAGTGAATAACCTGAGAAAAAGAAATAAAAAGAAAAAGAAGGAAAAAGAAATGTTCACCAAAAAAAAAGAAAGAAAACTGAGTCCTTTCTCACCCTCAAACCCCACCCTGTCAGAAGCCATCAACTGTGAAGAGCTAACCTTCAGCATCTTTATCACTGTTTTTTAAGGGCTCTCTTCAATAACTTCATGCCTGGATCGTTTCTTTTGGGGAGGAGGTAGGGGAAGAGGACTGTCTCTCTCAGTGATAAGCATGCTTCTGAAGCTAAGGTCAACTCTCCGTGTCATCAACACTAGACATGCTTCCCGGGCTGCAGCAGCTTTCTCTAGCCTCCATGACTCACATAAACCAAACTCCTCACACCTTTTTTACACACTCCTTTTGTGCCCTGTGGCCTGTGGTAGCATTGCTCTCCCATCTAGAAACAAGCCATTTGTCTCCGTGTTCCAGCCCGAGTGTGTTGACCGATTGCTTCTATACTACAGATGCCTATGAAATTGTGAGGTCTTTAATTTCATTCACTTTGTGCAGATCCATGTGCTAATTATTTTACTTAAGACACATTCTTTCTAAAAGATAGATTCAGGCCCTGCATAATATCTACCTGCCTCTTGTGAGTTTATCTGTATTGTTGGATTATACACCTAAAAAATCTATTCAGCAGTTTCTGGGAAGCCTCCAGATGGCCTCTCTTTTCCCTCATGTGTTGTTTTGTTCATGATGCGAACATCCATACAGCTTCCCCAGGTGCCAAGCTGAATCTTAGCTTTCCCCCTTCTTTCTCTCCTCCCTTTCTAGGCTTAAACACACCGTCTGAGGAACACCCTGCCTCCTCTTCACACTTACAGTTCTATACCTAGACACTAATCCTTTTTGTCAGTTTGGTAGCAGCATTCAGTTATAACCAGATATGTTCAGTCTCTGATACATTCCCCCATGAAGCCACTGAAGACATAAAAAAGTAGAACTGACATCAGATAGATTAGGTTTTCTTGCTATTGATCGTGCCTACTTGACCACCAAATATCTGTTGAGTCCTTAACAACCCATCCATTGCTTTACAGTTTCTTTGCAACTCCTGTGTGAAGGATAGAATCCAGTCCTTTGTGTCTGCCATTCAATGTTTTCCATGTCTTCAGGAAATATCTGAAGGCCAAATGTGAAGTGCTTTTCCTCTGAGTTCTACTAGTGAGAACCAAGGATAGCAAATAATAAGGTTTGAGTAAATGTTAGTTTTAAAAGATTCCATTTATATGTGGTCTGATATCAACATGGAGATTTCAACACAGTCATAGGATTTGAAGAATTTGCTCACTGAAAATTCTTCCTGCTGTTAATTCCCTGCACCTCGACCCCTCAGCAGTGAATGCCTGTGCATTTCTGTGAGCAGATGTGAGTCTCTGGTTCCACTTTCCTCTCTGCTGGGCTGGCACTGTGCTATCCTTACAGGAAAATGCTTAGGCATTCCACAGTGGAGGTTTGCAAGTGTTTCCGGGGGAATGTGTCTTGGATGTGCCTGTTTTTGCTGGCAGTTTAAAGGAAGGACTCCTTCAATGGCACCCGAGCTGCTTGCTAGCCTTATTTGACTTGGCATCAGTCACCAATGCTTTGGCAGTTAACCTCTGACCTCCTAGTCTGGGAAGAAGAAATTTGAAGAAGCATTTGTTGAGCACTGATTTTATATCAGTTATCACGTTAACTGGTACGAATATAAAGAGAGCAAAAACCCCACCTATGGAAAGTTGCACCGGCAGAAGAGTGCTCCATGGCTAAGGCTGATGTAAGCAGGGACACTAGAGGTATAAAGGAGAACTTGTGAGGACACGGACATGAAGAATACACGCCTACATCTCCAGACACTGAGGAGGGCTTCCTGACTTGAAGCTATGTGTGTACCTCCATGTGTGGGTGTCCATTTGGGAAATTACACATTTCCCAAAGGACACACTGAAAGCAGAATCCTGGGGAACAAAAGAAGCTTCTATACTTTGGCTATGTTTCTTCTCACTGTAAATAAAAAAAAAAAAAGTACATAATGAGAGTGACTTTAGGGAGCTGTTGATTTTGGCATGTGGCTTCAGAGTGTCCATGAGGGTGCAGAAGATGGTGGAGCTGTTCAGCCAGGACTCCTCACACCTCACAGGACTGAGACACCCAGGAAGATCTGATTCAATCTTACCCTTATATATTCTGGCTAGGCCCAGTTGTCCAGAAGTTTCCACAGCCTCTCAAAACTACACTAACCAACAGAGATCAAGTGTTGAAATTGTGGTTCTATGGAGAACATTTTACATTCAAATGCTCTGCAACTAGAAAAACTTGGGTGACACTTTAGAGTTATATAGCAGTGATAATCAAAGAAAAGGAGGCCCCCAATCTGAGAAGGTGGGGAGGGGCATGATACATGTTGCTGGGAGGAAAAGGAAGATGGAAGTGAGGCAATTAATTAAGTTTTGTTTATTTTAAATTTTTCTTCATGGGCCTTTCAAATTCACAGATCTGTTGTTTGATTTGTTCTGCCAATCCCATACCTGCATGCATGGTGCAATACTAACGCATTTCTTTAAAGTTATCTTCTTCTTTTAGGCATGCGTGTATATAATGCATTCTGGTCAAACACATCTCCCCACATCCTTATTACCCTACCAACCTCCCTCACCCCCACCCCACTAAATCTGAATCCCACTTTTCACATCTTTCTGTCCGATTTTTACTTTGTTCTGTGACCCACTGGGTTTATCCATGACCTCCTGCTGGGGCATGGCTGTGGAACTATGCACTGGAATATTAGTAACTGACCAAGGGCTACGTCACTGAATTCTTCTCCTTTAGTAGCCCTCTTCACGGTTACTAAGTTTCCTAGGTGTCATGGTGCCCCATGAGCCTCTCCCCCAGATATGATAGAGTGCTTGCTTCTAAGCTCCGGCTTCTGTAGACCCCATACAAGCAATCACAGCTGCTATGAGTTCATAAATGCCACAGCTACATCACGGCCGTGTGACGTCATTTCATGGCTCTCCTCTCCATTGTCCAGCTCTTAAATTACTTCTGTCCCTCTTCCAAGTATCCATATGGATATCTCATTTAAGGTTAAGTACCCGTTAATCACTGTCCTGAGTATCTTGACCAGCTAAAAGTGTCCACATCAACCACTGTTTGCTACAAATCAAAGTTTTCATGGTCAAGGCTGAGTCCAGCACTAATCGATGGGAACAAATATAAATATTTAAGAGGCAGTTGGAGATGTCCGCTTGAATAAAACAATAGTACATTGACCCCTGACACATGTGACCTCTGTGCTGGGTCTTTGATGAGATCTGTGGTACCAGGCATGATCTTCCTCCTACGGAATGAGCCTCAGATCCAATTAAAAATCAATTAGTTCTCTCTGTCACGAACAACTCCACATTTGGCTAAGGCCGAGGATCTGGCTTGCTTCCATGTATGTGGACCTATCTGCATTGCCCCCGTGGCACGCCTGGGTTGGCTACCCAGAGGCTATTTAAGCTGTGGGCTGGCTTTCCCCGGGGTCCGAGGATTGTTCAATGTTCCTGAATAAACTGCATTGAAAATAAAAAAAAAAAAGAAAAAAAATCAATTAGTTAACCCCGCACAGTTGTGCCACTATGGCATCAGTAGGCATACCTTGCCTGACAGCTACCGTAGCGTGCAAGATCTAAAACTGGGAAAAACCAGTGGTGACTTTCTTCCCCCGGTTGCCTGCCTGGCAACCTCTAGCACTGTGAAAACCAGCCACCAGGGAGGAAACTTCCTACTCAGCTCCACTTTTCCTGTGTCCACCACAGTTCACTGCTGTCTCTCCTTCCAGTGCAGGGTGGGGGGAGATTTTTCAATACAGTAAGTGTGTCTAGATAAAGAAGTATCACAGCAGTCACCATTTTTGAGGCCACACTCCAAAGACATTCCCAGTTGTTAGTATGCGCAAAGGAATGGGATTCTGAGAGTGGGCCAGTGGCAACAAGGAAGCTGGGCATGGTGGATGTACTCCTCATTTTCAGTATCAGTACCAGTCCTTTGAAAGGCTTATTGGATGTGCCAGTGTGTCCACTTGGCTATCGCAGGGTCAGCGTTGGGGGCCAGTAAGAGTACTCGGAGGCTTCCTGCTGAGCTCTGACTGTTAAATACTTGCTCTGCATTTTACAGCCTCAGCCCCATGACAGAGGAGTTGATCCCTGCTTGATGCCAGGCGCCCAGCAAAAGAGGGATTAGTAAAACCTGTCTCCATGTAGCCAAGGGCTCTCCAGCTGTTACTTGCAATTAGACTTGTCATCATTCTCTCAAGAAGCCCCTGTTGATGTTTAAATCCTAATTGGCAGGAGACATCTGTTTCCCACTGGGAAGACTTAGTCCCTTGCAGTAGAAAAATGAAGAAGTACACAGGATCTCTCTCTCTCTCTCTCTCTCTCTCTCTCTCTCTCTCGTCTTTCTCTCTCTCTATCTCTGTCTCTGTCTTTCTGTTGTCTTTCTCTCCCTCTCCTTTTTTCCTCACCTCTTCTCCCTCTTCCCTCTCCCTCCCTCCCTCTCGATCCCCTTCCCTCCCAGTCTCGACATCTCCCCTTTCTGTTTTTGCTATATGTGTTTCTGATTTCCTTCTTTCTTTACTTCTTCTACCCAATGCAGAATCTGGCTGCTCTTTGGAAACAAGTAGGCTCTGGGCTCTGAATCTTTACTGGAGCAAGAACTTTCCACTTGCCCCTCCCCTGGGCCTCTTCTGTATCTTGCAGCAATCCTCTCTTGGCATTAGTACTCTTCCCTGGCTAGTTTGTTTGCCAGGGACCTGGATGTCATTTGTTCTGGTATTTAGGTATTCATTAATTGCCTGCAAGCTGCTTGAATGTGTGAGTGGTTTACTTCCTGCTTGGGAGAGCACTGAGTGTATTTTCAGTCCCTGTCTTCACAGAACTTTCATTCTCCACAGAGGGAGGCATCAGAACTGCATTTAGTGGTGTGTGAAATGTCCTCGTCCAAAGCAACTGTAGAGGAAAAAAAAAACTTTCAAGGGGTCCTGGACAGCTACTTAAAAGTCTGAACATTTTTATTTTCCTTATTAAAGGCTTCAGACTGGCCAGATTTTGGCCTTGTGGTGTATGTTGCCACCTACAAAGTTCACCCATAAGAAAGACACAACCAAGTTACAAGAAAAAAAAAAACTTACTCTTTTAAGTAACTTTACTATTGTGTGTTGACCCATGCCCATAGACATGTCTTGCAAATTATGCTTTTCACTGAAAAACTCAGATGCGTCTGAAGGATTTCCCTTGATTCTTCCCTTAATACTACGAAGTGTATGAAAATTCGCCACTATTATTTGTAACACGTTCATAAGTTAGCAAGTGCGGAGGGTAGTAGGATGAAAATAGCCGCTGGTGCGTGGGAAGGCTGTGAAGCAACGCGCCTCAGGGCAACAGATTCCCCGTTCTCACTCTCAGCCAACGAGTCTTTCAGACGTCAGGCTCCACTTTAGCCCTTTGGCGCAGTCCAGGCTTCAACTTGCTTGGTAAGAACTTCTCTTAACAGAACCTTGCCAGTTGCCAGGAAGCTCCCCGGTCAACCTTGCCACGCCCTTGTGGGCTTGAGTGAGGTCAGGCAAGTGGGCAAAACTTGTTCTAGAGTCCATGCCTACTGAATAGTAATGCGGTATCACTCAAACGCAATGCAATAATTCCCGACAACATTCTCTGACATTGTACCTACTGTTTGCACAGTTTTGTAAGATTTTTGTGGTGTGGCCACTGACACTGCCTATTTCTGTAAAGAAACTACAGGACCGGTTCTGCTGTTTCGAAGGGTCATCCACCCTAGGGGATTGGCTACAGCACCTCTTCTCCCAGGATACTGGAATCTAAAGATGCTAGGTCCCTCCCGTAAATGGTACACTATTGTCATAGAATCTGCACAGGAACTTCTGTACTTTAAATCACCTCTACATTAATGTTAATGCTGTTAACACAACACACGAGCCTCGTCAGCGGTTATTATACCAGGTTGTTTAGTGAATAATGACAAGAAAAAAAGATGTCCTTGTAGAGTGCAAAAGGAATTTATATTGAGTACCCTGTTTTCCATGTGCGATTAGCTGAACCTGTGGACCCAAAAGTCTGTGGATTTGGAAGAGACAAGTAAGCCCGTCTTAACAGAGGATCGAGGCAAGCAGTCTCCACCTTTGTGTATTGGCTGTATTTCAGAAATTACTCTTGATCTTCAACTGTTGACAACGCCCTTGATATCGGGGCTTCTTCCAAAGATAAGCCCTTGTCCTCCGTGGCTCAGAACTTGGTCATGACCGTATTAGGAGAGAGATGTAGGTTTGGAACGAAGTGCGAGCCTTTGCAGCCTCTGTGTGTTTACGAGGTGAGCAACAGCGTGGCACAAAGAGCTAAGAGGAGAATCAACTCGGTGATTCATTCAGGAAGAAATAGCTTGCACCTGTGAGGGCACAGGAGGGTGCCACTTGGCATTCTTGGGGTGCTGCCTCAGCCGGAAAGCAGGCCCTGTCCCTGTGTGAACTAATGGCTTGTGGCTCTTGAGCAGCACTGAGCCGCTATCCATTTGGGTTTTACTTTCGGAGCGAAAGCAAGCCTGTGACTGCCATGGGAGCTGAGAGGAGGTGCAAGCGCAGCAGCATTCCAGCTTGGCAGTGGGGAGCCCCTGCATGGGACGGGATCTAATAAGCACGTGTTTCTGCAGTGCGCCCCGGAGCACTGCAGAAAGGGATGCCTTATCTTCAGTAATCCCAATCTACGTCCCTGAATCACATTATCTGGCCGTGGATCAAACTCCTTGTATTTTTGGCTTGAGGGATAATGAAACATGATCTCCAGACAAGAAAGGATCAGAAGCAGACAGGGGCTCCCGTGGCCCCTCAGCAGCGCCACACTAAAGCCGGCATCACATCAGGAGAATATGTTTAACAGATGGGTTGAGAAGACGAACACTGCCTTCCAGCTGTGGAATACTGCCCTGGCGGTTTATGATCGCAGACAGGAACAAATTGAGGTGATAGATAAAGAAGCCCAGAAGAGAAGGCTTCAGTGGCTGTCTGTCACCGGCAGCCATCCTTGCCCACTACGCATGTCACTCAGAAGGCCGTTTGTCAGGAAGAGCCCCTTAGGGAATATGAAGAGGGTAATATGAAAAGAAACGATAGACTCTGCTTAAAAGGTATGCCGAGAGAAAGAGGGGGGAGGGGGAACATTGAAGGGAGCCACTTAAGGGTCTCACGGTTTCTCCTCTGAGAAAGCCCAGAGTTGGGCCATGATCTTGCTGACTAGCAAAGGTCGCAGGGAGGGCAGCCCACAGGAAGGTTCCGGGCAGATGAGGAAGGAATCCTCCTGGCCTCTGATGAGCAGAAAGTGACCAAGGGCAGCCAGGGCAGTAGTGTCTACCTGTGATCCCAGCACCAGGGCAGCAGATGCTGAAGGGCTTTGAGGTCGAGGCCAGTCACAGCTCCACAGTGAGACTACGGTTTGAAGCAAAGGAAGTGCCAGGCTCTGGATTCTCCACGGCAGAACAGCACCCCCAATTCTCTCCCTGGGAACCCGTACACACACACACATGCCACAGAATCACTTAAAGCATCCAAGTCCCAAATCCTTCCCTTTGGCTGTAAGGAAGACTGGCTCATGCTGCAAGTAGTTTTTCTCAAAAGATAAACTATCCTTTGATCAGTACTCCTAACAAGGACATGTGTATAAATTAGAAATATCTTTACTCCCAATCCCACCCCTCCACCTTTCTTCTCCCCCAGACCCACTCCTTAGTTTACCTTCAAAAAAGAGTGAGCTTCCCAGAGGTATCAACCAAACGTGATGTAAGAATTTACAAGAAGACTAGGTACACGCTCTCATGTCAAGGCTGAATGAGGCGACCCAGTAGGAAGAAAAGTCTCAAAAGGAGGCAAAAAAAAAAAAAAAAAAAAAGGCAGAGACAATCCCGGTTCCCACAGTTAGGAGTCCCCAAGAATACCAAGCTACACAACCATAGCATGTGCAGAGGAGCTAGGTCAGACCCGTGCAGGTTCCATGGTTGTCCCTTCAGTCTCTGTGAACCCCTATGAGCCCCGCTTACTTGATTCTATGGGCCTTGTTCTCCTGCTGTCCTCGAACCTCTGGCTCCCACAATCCTTCCTTCCCCTTCCCTCTTCTGAAGGATTCCCTGAGCTATGCCCAATGGTTGGCTGTGGGTCTCATCCTATCAGTTGCTGGATGATGCCTCTCTGATGAAGATTATGCTGGGCTCCAGTCTACCAATATAGAAGGATAGCACTAGGAATCGTTTCATTGACTATTTTTTCCCCAGTCATAACTGGTTCTATCCTAGGTCTCTGGGCTTCCCAGACTCTGGTTCCTGGCCTTCCAGACAGTATCAGGCATGGGTCTCAAGTTGAATCAGACACTGATTGGCTACTCCCACAAGTTCTGCCCTGAGAGATGGCTCAGCCATTAAAGGCTAAGCTCACACCCCCAAACATATTATTTTAGATTACATTTTTGATTCTGCCTTTTCAAAGAATTCTTTTTCGTCTTTAGGTTTATAAAGAAAGGTAATAATGCGCTTTAATTTTCACTACGTAGCCAGCAACACAGGTGTTTCCTCTGTGGATTTAATTTGCTCAAGTTCAAATGGAGAATGGACAGATGGACACGGTCGCATGCTGCCATCTGCTGGTGCAGGGGTTTTAGTGGGCCTCTGACAGGGACAAGGGACCGGTGGCTCTCAAATTTCAACCAGTACCAGAATGACACTGAGAAGCATGAACATTCACAACAGTGAGCACCATCGCCGGGTTCTGGGGCAGCACCGCAGAATTCACATCCCTGACAGGTTACAGGGATACGGCAGTGTCTGGTCCAGCCGCTGATCTGTGAGAAATGTGCAGCATGCCTTGATAGGACCGAAAAGTCTAGCTTCTGTGGCTCCTTGTGGCCTCTGTTCCTTATTTTAACCGACGCTGCAGCACGGTGGGAAGGAGCCAGACAGGAAAGCCAGATCAAAAGGGATCTATCAGAGAGCCCTTCAGGCAAGCCTGTGGCTGGTGAGCTCCGACAGAGCAGAAGCGGATGCGACAGGATTGTTTACATAAAGAAATCGCTCTGCTTGGAAGGCCTGCGTGTTCGGAGAGCTGCCTTCAAGCTGAACGGACAGGACGAGCCCTCGAAGGGCCAGGACCAGCCCTTGAAGGGCCAGGCAGAATCCCAATTCTGGTGCTTCTCTTTCACAGGCCACATGCTAATTCATCTTTGGGACATATTTACTCGGAAAAGCAGATGGCCGGAGGTGTGAACGCCTGGTCTTATCAAGTCCCACCGTTTTTTTTTTTGTTTTTTGGTTTTTTTTGTTTTTTTTTTTTTTTTTTTTTTTTATCATCGCCAGTGTTTTCAGAGAAACCTGGGTCATCGATGGCTAAATAGGTCGCAGCACAAAAGCTGTGCTTGGAAGCTCTGGAGAAGAGTGTGCGTCACCTGCTTTTTGTTTGTTTGCTTGTTCTTTTTTTTTGTTGTTGTTGTTGTTTGCCTGTTTAAATGATGATTAAAGTCATCCTTTAACTTGCCAAGCTAACTGTTTTTAATGTATAGCCTCGTGGCATTAAGCCTATTCACTCTGTCGGGCAACATGGTTCTGGAAGTTTTTCACCTTACCAAACTGAAATTCCGTACAGACTACATATCAATAGTTGTCTCCTGTCCATACCCTGGCCTGGGCAACCACACTCTACGTGATGCTTCTGTTATTTGAATACTTTAGTTATTCTATGAGCTTAAATAGCACAGTACGTATCTTTCTCTTCGCTTGCTGTGAGTTCTTGGGACTCACCCATGTTGTCCCATTATGTACACGTCTCTCTCTCTCTCTTTCCTTGGCTCTCTCTTTCTCTCAGTCTCTCTCTGTGTCTGTGTGTGTTTGCAGGTGGCTGACCAGCAAGTCCCAGTGATGCTCTGTCTGCCTCTCCATCCTTGTCCTTGACCTGGGTGGCAACTGTGCCTGATATTTTATTTTTTGCTTGAGTCCTTGGGGATTAAAACTCAGGTCTTCCCACCTGCAAAGAAAGTCACTTAGTAACTGGACCATCTCTCCAGCCATTAAATGTATTTTCTACTGATAGACACTGTGGTTGATTTCGAGGATTCACTTCCCTTAAAGTGACAGTTAACAAGAGTGTACAAGCATCTTCAGTGCTCTGCCTCGGTTTTGTTTGACTAGGGATTCAGAAGGGAGGCTGCTGGATCATCTCTCGGGAAGCCTATTTGTAATTTTTTGAGGAGTCACCAAGCTGCTTCCTACACTTAACCGTTTTACAGTCAGTGGAGGTTACAGCACAAGCACCCCGGTCTCTCCACACCCCTGCACACATCTGTAAGTCCCTGGGCTTTGACAGTGGCTACCTTAATGAGATGAGCACTTAAAACAGCTTTGACCTGTAATTCTCTAACAGGATGTTGAGCATCTTTCCACTTAACACCCGTGGCCGTCTGTCTTCTTTAACAATATCCTTTCAAATTCTTTCTCCACGTTTAATGGGATTATCTATTATAGCTGTTATTAATTCTAATGGATGTTTCTCATATAGTCCTTTCCCTTATCAGAAATACAGTGTGAAAATCATTTCTCCAATTCTTAAAAGACCCTTTCATGCACACTCACTTCTCTGGATGCACAATTTTAAGTTTATCAAATCTCATTTTGCTTTTACACACACACACACACACACACACACACACACACGAATGTATACACAAATGCACACAGGCACCTGCACTCATGTACGTACCCACACACAACAACACATTCATCTCCACACATGTATGAACACACAACACACACGTCTTCACACACATATGCACACACTACACAAATCACACACATATACATATGCTCCTGAACATGTTTACACACACACACACACACACACACACGCACACGGAGGTGACAGATAATTTATTTTATTTGATTAGATTTTTCCTAGATATCGATTATTACTTCTTTACAGTCAGAAATATGTACTGAGGTCTGTGTATTTTAGGGCAGTTTTCTTTTTTAATTGAGTAATGGTGAGAAAAGAAAAAGACCTCAAAAAGTATGAAATAGAACCTATTTCTCCTTTACTCACCTACGTATCCTGACATCACCCTTCTTTGTGCTGCACTTACTTTTTCTGTGAAACCAGTTTAACTTAAGGCTAACTTTAAAAGTGTGATTTGATTTAGAATTCAGGGAGCCCTCTTCTGAATGCCATTTTTTTGTTGCCTAATAGAATAAAGGGCTTTTTTTAAATTTCTTATCTAAATTTCTTGGAGCTCCTGACTCAAACAGAAACTTGTAGCCACCTGGTTAGCTTATGTAAAAGGGTTGTGGTCCCAGTTTATCTGGAGTCCGCTTATGAAAATCTGTTTTTACTGTTTCTTGATTCATCCACTCAGCAAATCACCCTTTTTGAATGCTAAGAACACACAAAGATTAAGACACGGTCTCCGCTTTCACGCATAACGAAGACCAAGAGGAACACACAAAAGGAGCTCAGCTAGCAACGCTCTCTCAAGGAAAACACAAACAGATGTTTTGGCGAACACGACGGAGATGATCATAGCCCCTTGTCACCTCAGAGTCTCTAAAACAATGTCGCAGTTCTGGATGGTAGGGCCAGCCATTGGTTATTTAGCTGTAGGATATAAAAGGGAAGAGGACATTACGAGCGGAGAGGAGCCTCGTTTTCACCAGCCAACCCCATGCCTCATCCCAGAGCTCTGCCTTTCCGAGCTTCTAGCCGCCTGGGCCTGACTTCCTGGTTCTCCTTTGCGCAGTGTCAGTTGCGCAAAGGACTGTGGTACCCGGTGCAGCACAAACAGCGATGGAGCCAACACCAAGCGGCAGGTGGAGTCCTGGCCCTCACCTCACTCTAGATTTTCACTCCTTAAGACATTTCTTTTCAGGCCCTGAATTACTTTGTTTCAAATTTGGAAAGCAACCTTTCTCCCCTTTTCATAAACAAAAACAAAAACAAAACAAAACACCAAAAACCACAAGCCTCTAGGATTTATGAACAGTGTGCTAGATTCTGCATCTATGCAAACTTCAAAACCTCTAACTCCTTCCAGGACAGTCCACCGTAACCATACTACAGCGCCAAGCCCAGCTCCCAGGCACCAGGAGGCACGCACGGCTTGTGGCAACACTAGGGAAACACTTCCTGATTGCATCCCAGGATACTCCCATTGAGCTGACCCGTTTACCTGGGGCTTGCCTCTGGTAGTCTGACTCGTTTCCCCAGCGTGTCTTGCCCTACCTTTGGCATTTTCTCTTTCCTGCTGCAGTCTCCAGTGCCCTCATCAGGATCCTTGATGGACGAAGTGATCATTCCCTCCCAGCCTACGGCTTCTGCTATAATCCCCACATAAACAAATGTCATAACCTCTGAGGGATTTCATGCTGCCAGGGAAGATTAGCCAACCTGTAAGTCACTGAACAAATGGAAACACCCAATGTCTAAAGCAACGGGCTGGCTCCTGTCGCCCAGAGCTGCCTTCCAATGGCGGCGTGCAGGACATATGGAATTGAAGGGCATTTTTGTCATTTGAAGTGACGGTTGAGGCCCACTCGGACCATAGCTTCTGGCATTGGTCCTACATGGAAACAGCTTAAAACTAATCATCAAATACACCCCAGACACGTGGTTGTTTGAGAAGTGGCTGGAGTCACCTCAGAGCAGGAAGCGTGTTCTCTGCTTACCTTTAGCTTGCTGTCTGCATAAAAGGAGATCCAGAAACTCCTCAGCGAAACAGAGAAGATTCCAGAGTAGGTAACAGAACGTTGTGTCCCCTTCCCCGTGTCTTTTGGCATTTTAATACCGTACCCAACACATCACAGAAGCTCAGTCTTTGTTTTTGTTTTCTTTCAGTATTAACCTCTGCTTTGTGACATCACAAAAGGTCAAAACCTTGGCGTGATAAACAGAAATGGCTCAGGACTGAAGAAAGACGGAACTCAGATAACGCCAAACAAACCTACGGTGTGTGACAATTAAGACGTTTCCTACGTGTGTTCAGAGGAAGGCCTCACACCAAATCCCTGGAAGCAAGCCCATCACTGATCACTGAGACTCTTCACGCAGAAGATTCTCCTTATCCCTTCACCTTTCTCCTGCCCTTGGTGAAGACTCAGGGTTTGGGCTTGGTTTGGCCTTCCCGCGGCAATACCGCCGAGCACCACAAGGGGGCGAGGGCGTCCCGTCTTAACGGTTTGTAATGCCAGAAGGGGTCCCACCGCGCAGACCCTTAAGAAAGGTAGGCCCTGGCGGAACAGCCGCGATGTGTTTTATTTCAGAGAATTTATGCAAACCGCGTGAGGACTGAGTTACTCCGAATCTAAACCAAACCACCCCGAAGAGGAGAAATTGGGACCTTTATGGACATGGCCGTTCGCTTTGTATAGCGCCAGCATCCCTCCTGGGAGCACAGCTGTTTGTTGGCATTATCGGCCAGATGAGCACGACGTTGCTTCCAAAGTTTAGGACAAGCAAGAAAACCGTACAGGAACTTCCTGTTTCCTCACAAAATTGAGTATACCAATTTGTGTGTGTGTGCGTATGGAGTGTGTGTGCGCGCGTGTATGTACGTGTGTGTACGTGTGTGTGCGTGCGTGCGTGTGTGTGTGTGTGTGTGTGTGTGTGTGTGTGTGTACAAATTAGGCCTGCCTCAAAATCTGTGAGCATTTCCCAAAGCCATCCTTTGACTACTGGTGTGCAGTTGTTCCGCTGAGGTGCGAGGCTGGGAGGCTGTGTGGAACCTAAAAGCTCAGTTGCCAGAAACTGACCCACTGGGTGCTTTATGCTTGGTCAGGGGATGGACTCGTGCTACCCCAGGGAAAGCGTCCTCTAAATCAGCTTCCACTAAAGACCTGCTCTCCCATGAAGCAGGCCTGGACACAATGTCTTCACTCTCTCCCGCAAAAGAGAATTAGCTGGTGCTCACGTACCTGAAACTCAAAAGTAGCAGGAGCAAGGCCGTCCACAGCAGCACTCTGGGGCCTTATTCACAGGAATTCGGGGTGGAGGGTTTCACGGACAGCGCGGGGGCTTGGGTTGAAGCCCAGGAACCGAGAGGCTGAACACATGTTACATAAAAAAACTTTTTAAAAAATGAGAATGTAACTTTCTCTGATACCCCAGCAGTAATGAAGAAAACTGTCTCTCTGGAATTGGTTGAAGTGTTATTTTTTTTTTTTTTAACTCTAATCCTCTTGAAACCTTACCAAAAAAATAATAGGCCATGTGCTCATAAAAACCACCTTGAAAGCTGAACTAAAATCACTATTTCTGCCTGTCCCCTCCTCAAAACATGTGTATGAAGCTGATACAATATCCAGAAATAGGTCTATGTATTGCAGAACAAAGTTGGCCCAAAACATAGAGATGGTTAGAGCGATTTAAGCTATAAAGACTTCTCAAGTCTTAAAATATTTCTAATAGCTTTAGAACATCTAGAAAATAATTTATGGAATTCAAATACTTATTACTGCTTGTCACTGACATTGGCAGAGAGTGGAGAGCCAAATAAATTAAATCTGTGGAAAACTGAGATTTGAGAATGGCGTAGTCATAATTATTATAAATAAAGCCACAAATATCATACCTAGGACGTCTCACATCAATAACAATGTCCTATATGCTAAGTTGAGCAAAGTCACTACTTCAAAGAGAGCTATATTTAGGATGACAGGTAGAGACTGTATTTATTTGTCAGAACATTAGAGGTTTGCTTACTTCTAATCGAGCACACTTTCTTGATTATCATCCAACTACCTGAATGTCATTTTCCTCGTCTGAACCAACAATTTTTAAAAGGGCAAAGATTATTGGGTAATAAATATGACAATGTATTCATGCCCATTACCAAAATCGTGTAAGCATAAAATGTAAGAGCGCTAAAATGATTCCGACATCAACCGACTAGCTAATTTTACTGAGGACATCAGGAAACTAGGATGTTTACACACTGGTAGCTTCAATAGATATTGGAGTCATTTTGAAAAGAACTCTTACTGAGGTGTTGAATATATTATTATTCAGCATCTCCAAGGCAAGGATCCAGGGTTTGGAAGCACAAAGGTTAGGCATCACCTGGTCCTCAAATTGCTTACTCTCTGACACTATTTTTAATTGAAAAAATAAGTTATATTATGGACATATATGTATACTTTCTGAACATAACAATGGAGAGGCAACAGTCAAACTCTACATTGGCAATATTCTATAAAACTACATAAAACAACTGCAAAAAAAGTTTCTCAGAGAGTTTTTAGTGGAAAAAAAAGGAAAGTTGACCATATGTCCTGCATTTAAAGAAAGATATGTACCTATCAGGAAGGTCTGGAAAGAAATGTCAGAGTGAGAGGATAGAACGAACTTAGAATTTTAGGTTGTGATTCACATTATTTTTCACCGAGTTTATTAATAATTTGAAATCCTTAATAAGGGGGAAAAGAGCATTTTTTTCCTAAAAAGCAGTATAAAGCTTGGTGTGCCTTTCCCACACCATTCTGAAAAAATCCCATATAGCTAACTCAAATACACAAAAAGCTGGAGAAATTCCAATTTGCAAAAAAAAGACTTTGTGAGTCTCAAAATACTTTAAATAATTTTAAACAGTTTCTTCCCAAACTAAGTTTAATAAACATGCTGTATGACTTTTCAGCTTGGAATTTAATTATTTGGGGAAATGACTTAAGGTTAAGTCTCTTTTGCTATGCACTAAGCATTATCTACACATTCTTTTGGTCTCACACTTTTCTGCTATATCTCTAATTCACTTTTATCAATATTCTGTGGTCTCAGGAGTTTGAAAATGCCAAGAAAACACTTGTAGAACTGCACTGAAACTGTTAAAAATGGTTTGGAAATAAAAGACGTTTTTACTGTGCTGAATGGTTCCCTGAGTCATTTCGTTTTCCCTTATTTATACTAAGATTAGTTTAATAAGACTTTTCACTTGGAAAAAAAAAAAGAAAGCTTTCTTCCGTTTCTTCTTTCTGTGAACCAGAAAGATTGACTTCCCTGAGGAATGTGAAGACACAGTTAGTTTATTGTGTTTAAAAGAGACATGGGGAAGAGCTGATAAGGCGGCCTTACATCATGAGAACCGTGTTGAAATCCAGAATGATCCACCCAGGCTATACAGAGAGGTACGGCCGGGACCTGGGCACACAGGAAATGTCCTTTTCCTACAGAGCATGTGCCGTTAGCAGGGTGGACGTCATGGCGGCCAGAACCTTCTCAATCTGAGAAAGGAAAGCGGATTTCAGTTAGAGCCAGCCGAGTTCTGCTTTCTGTCTTTTCTACCTCCTGTTCTTGTTTTGCTACTTCGTCTCCCCCCTGGGAGAACAGCAATCGAGTCTCTTTCCTAACAAACAGCAGTAAACCCGGTCCAGGTTTCCAAGGAAATGAGAGCTGCGAGGCTGGGCTGGCTGGAGACAGCCAGGACCTTCTCCCTCACCGTGAGACGAAACACCCCAACTTTGTCTCTTTTCTCAGTTATCACAGTCCATCTCTTATAATTTTGTCTCATTCAAATATACAAAGGTAGATTACACATTTTTCTGTAAAAGGCACAGATCTCTATTCCAAGTATTATTCTCTTGTTTAATTCCTTGAATTTGTTCCATTATCTATCATAAAAAAATTTTAATTCACATTTATTGCCCATGAAAGTGACATTTTCTCTAATGGCTCACTCTCCTCTTGGTAAACAGCAGAAGGAGAACTGTTTCAAAGAAGGTATAGTGTTACTAAGAAAGTGGGGTTTTATTTTTTTCATCTGCTATTGGTATATATTTCACTTTTTCAATATGCTAAACTGAAAATTGTTACCTTTTATTCCTGAGATATATTGTATAATATTACAGGCATACAAATATGGATGGATACCATCCAACTTAAGAAATTAAAATTTTATCCAGGTAAGTGGCACACGCCAGGAATCCCGGCAGTCCAGGAGGCAGGAGCAGAGGGATCAAAATCAAATCCTCTTGGATTACAGCATAAAGTTCATGGTACCTTAGTAAATCCCTGTTTTTCCCTTTTAATTTAGGAAGAGAGCAGAGGGCTGGAGAGATGGCTCAGAGGTTAAGAGCACGGGCTCTTCTTCCAAAAGTCCTGAGTTCAGTTCCCTGCAACTACATGGTGGCTCACAACTATCCAGAATGAGATCTGGTGCCCTCTTCTGACCTCTTAGCTCACATGCAACCAGAATACTGTGTAAATAATAAATAAAGAAATAAATCAGAAGAAGAAGGAGAAGAAGAAGAGAGTTAAGTGTGTAACATGTAGAGAGAGCCTTGCTTAGCTTGTGTGAGACCCTGAATTTAGTCCTCAGTAATGACAGACGGTGGCAGTTGGGTAAAGAAAGTCGATGAAATAAAAAAATTAAAAAAAAATCAATAAATGTGCCACACCCTTCCCAATGCCAGCAAAGAAAAAGGACGGCACTGTTTCCAAAATGGAGACTCTGAAACAGTCAGTCCAAAATGGGAGGTCTCCATCAAGTTCTCCGTAGAGCTCAGGGAGCCTCACAGAAGAGGAGGCAGAATGTCAGAGCCAGAGGAGGCAGAGGACACAAACCAACTAAAACCCCAAATAAGGCCCTCCACATCAACATGAGCAGACATCCTATGAACTCCCAGACTCTGTGGCAGCTTGCAGAAGGGCCTGCATGGGTCCGCACCAGGTCCTCTGTGTTACGGCTTTCAGGTTTTAGGGTATTCCTGATTGTGTGTGTGTCTGATTCTTGTGTCTCCTCTTTGACTCTTCCTTCTATTGGCTGGTCCTGTCCAGCTTGGATATAACAGTTTTTATTTTGTCTTGAAAAATAAAAATAGTCAAAGATGCTATCCCTCTAGAGCTTGCAGATGAGGGGGACCAGGGAAGGGTGTAAGCAATGCTGTGAGCACAGATGCAACACTTCAGAAGAGAGTGGATCCTTAAAACCACCACCCAGGCGACCTAAATCAGATTGGTCCCACAACTGTTAAATACATTCAACTCAAAGTTTTATATTTTAAAAGGGAAATCTGATCTACATGGTTTTACTTGTGGATTCTACAAAACACCGTGGAAGAAACACACCAGTTTCACCGCAGCCTTTGTCAATCCTAGAAGAAACCCACACTCGCAAAAGTCGATGCAGCATTTGCACAGCACAAAAATAAAACTGGGTTTTACTCAGCTACCGTGAAAACGCCTCCCATACGAGCCAATTCTTTGTGTTACAGTTAGATATGGTTTCCCATGTTCTTCAGGAAATTTATTGCTATATGCCAGACATTAGTTTGATATGTATTTTTAGATCAAGGTGGGAGGTCTGTAAGTTGTAAAGCACTGAGTCACGGGCGCTTACAGATCTGTAGCCTGATGTGAACGGAGGGCAATCTGACTGAAGGCTGCTACAGAAACTCAGGGGATGATGAGACTTGTAGAGACATAGAGCAGAGGTACTTCTTCCCAACCCTGGAAATTCTGCTAAAGCAAGGACGGGAGACTGCAAAAGAAGGTGGATGAGTTAGAACCCGGGACCTGAAGATGGGCACGGTGCCAAGTTGCTTGATTTTATTTGTCTCAAACTGGAAGTTGTAAAAATGCACATCTCCAAAGGGCACTGACAGAAACTGCGTCGAGATAGCTGTGAACAGTCAATAAGCAGCCTGGCAATAACTGCTCTGTTCTAGACAGAGCACAGCCTGGGAACCACGTGGCCATCCCCCACATCTGCGAAATCAACAATGAACCTGCACTTTCCAGTCTTACACAACCGTAACAGGTGCCTCAGTTCCCTCTCCACCGCCACCTGCATCCTTTCTTTGGTGGCATCATGCTCTCTCCTGGTTCGTATTTACATGGGTGTGTGTCCCCATTTTTCATTTTTATTCTATTTATAAATCTTACTGTATTTATTCCTTTTTATTCTATCTGTGCATTTTATTATCTTACTCATATTTGATCTATCTTTGAATCTAGAGTGGGATTTTTTTTTTTTTTTTTTTTTTTTTTTTTACAGACACTGTAGAGTTACATCCATTGTGCCCATTATTTTCTTCTGACTGCCAGGTTTCATCCATTCTAAGCAATCATTCCTCTGGAAGGGTTTCTTTGATTTTAGAAGATGGTTAAAAGAGAAAGAAGTATGTTGCCCAGGTAATAAAATATTCAACACAGCAAGGAGATAAAACCCTCCTTAAACTCCCACACACTAAGTGATGACGCAAAAGTCTGAGGCAAAAAAAAAAAAAAAAAAAAATAACAGTTAAAAGGAGAAATGAACAATTCTATAGTAGCAGCTATAGACCACAGTGCCTGACTCTCAATAACAGAACTGAGCATCAGCATGAGAAAACAGAGAAGTTGAACACACGATAATAAACCAAGCAGATCTAAAGCACAGATATGAACACTGTTGAAAACAATTGCGTTTGCGCTGCTCAAGGCTCACGTAGAACATTTTCCTGTCTACGAAACATGGAACCTACATATCATGTTTCAGTAAACCTAAAAAGATGGCATGCAAAAAATACCTTCTTTGACCCCTGGGATAAAGTAAAAAATAACTGGAAAAAAAGTGGAAAGTTCACAAATTAAATGATGTGTTCTTAAAAACCCAAAGGACCAAAGAACAATCAAAGGGAAAGCAGAGAACAGAGACAAAAAGCAAAACGAAGTGCACAGTAGCTGCTACGGGACAGCGGGAGGAGTACTCAGGAGTGTAAAGCTCACATTAAATGTAAGAAAGATTTTCAAACAATCTCATCTTACAACTGAAGGAGCTGGAATAAAAGAAAACAAAACCAAATTAAACCCAAAAGTAAGCCAAGGAAAAGAATAATAAAAAAAAGAGATAAACTAAAGAAAATGGGAACACAATAGAGAGAAAACAATAAAACCAAAATAATCAGTTTTTTTGAAAACATTAAGAATTGGGCAAAGAGGATGGACATCAGAAAAAGAAGAAAACAGGAAACAAGTTAGGAGGGTGCCACAGAGGGCGTCTGAAAGGCTCTGCCCTGCAGACTATCAAAGCAGACGCTGAGACTTATGGCCAACTGGTGAGCAGAGTGCATGGAATCTTATGTAAGAAGTGGGAAATAGTAAGATCTGGAGAGGACAGGAACTCCACAAGGAGAGCAACAGAACCAGAAATTTTGAACACAGGGGTCTTCCCAGAGACTCATACTCCAACCAAGTACCATGCAAGGAGAAAATCTAGAACCCCTGCACAGATGTAGCCCATGGCAGTTTAGTGTCCAAGTGGGTTACATAGTAATGGGAAGAGGGACTGCCTCTGACATAATCTGATTGGCCTGCTCTTTGATCACCTCCCCCTGAGTGGGGACCAGCCTTACCAGGACACAGAAGATGACAATGCAGCCACTTCTGATGAGATCTGATAGACTAAGATCAGAAGGAAGGAGAGGAGGACCTCCCATATCAATGGACTTGGGGAGGGGCTTTCGTGAAGAAGGGGAAGGGAGGGTGGAATTGGGAAGAGAAGAGGGAGGGGCCAATGGGGGGATACAAAGTGAATAAAGTGTAATTAATAAAATAAAATAAAAAGAAGCAAGCATACCCAAGAGAAGTAGATGGCAGGAAATCATCAAACT
Organism: Meriones unguiculatus; assembly: GCF_030254825.1. Lineage (NCBI taxonomy): Eukaryota > Metazoa > Chordata > Mammalia > Rodentia > Muridae > Meriones > Meriones unguiculatus. Next base: position 23,658,476 of record NC_083367.1, on the reverse strand, counting down.
CAGGACTGAAATCAATAAATTAGAAACGAAGTGAGCAATACAAAGAATCAATGAAACCAGGAGTTGGTTCTTTGAAAAAATAAACAAGATAGACAAACCCCTAGCCAAACTATGTAAAAGACACAGAGACGGTGCCCAAATTACCAAAATCAGAAATGAAAAGGGGGATATAACAACAGACACTGAGGAAAGCCAAATAATCGTTAGGTCTTACTTCAAAAGACTGTAACCCACAAAATTGGAAAATCTAAAGGAAATGAACAATTTTCTTGATAGATTTCACCTATCAAAGTTAAATCAAGAGCAGGTGACTTCTAAGGAAATAGAAGCAGTCATCATAATTCTCCCAACCAAAAAACATTCCAGGACTAGTTTTAGTGTGGAATTCTACCATACTTTCAAAGAAGACCTAACACCAATACTCTTCAAACTATTCCACAAAATAGAAACAGAAGGAATATTACCAAACTTATTCTATGAAGTCACAATCACTCTGATATTTAAACCAAAGACTCAACAAAAAAGAAAATTTCAGACCAATCTCCCTTAAGAACACTGATGCAAAAATATCTAACAAGCTATTTGCAAACTGAATTTAAGAACACATCCCATGATCAAGTAGACTTCATCTCAGGGATACAGGGATGGTTCAACATATTAAAATCCATCAATGTAATCCACCATACAAACAAACTGAAAGAAAAAAATTACATGATCATTTTATTAGATGCAATAAAAATCTTTGACAAAATCCAACACCCCTTCATGATAAAAGTCTTGGAGAGATCAGGGATACAAGGCCCATACCTAAACATAATAAAGGCAATATACAGCAAGCTGATAGCCATCAAACTAAATGGAGAGAAACTCAAAGCAATCCCACTAAAATCAGGGAGAAGACAAGGTTCCCACATTCTCCATAGCTCTTCAATACAATACTTGAAGTTCTAGCTAGAATAATAAGACAACTAATGGATATCAAGGGGTTACAAATTGGAAAGGAAGAATTTAAATAGTATGCATAAGCAGCTCCAAAAATTCCACCAGAAAACTCTTGCAGCTTATAAACTCCTTCAGCAAAGTGGCTGAATACAGATGAATTTTAAAAAGAAATCAGCAGCTCTCCTGTATACAAATGACAAACAGGCTGAGAAGGAAATTAAGAAACCACACCCTTCACAATAGCCACAAATAATATAAAGTTTCTAACTAGAAAAGTCAAAGACCTGTAGGCCAAGAACTTCAAGTCTCTGAAGAAAGAAACTGAAGAAGTTACCAGAAGATAGAAAGATCTCCCATGCTCATGGATCATTGGGATTAACACAGTAAAAGGCAAAGGCAATCTACAGATTCATTGCAATCCCCATCAAAATTGCAGCACAATTTTTCACAGACCTTGAAAGAACAGTTCTAAACTTCATATGGAAAAACAAAAAGCCCAGAATAGCTAAAACAATCCTATGCAATAATAGAACTTCTTCAAGTATCTCCATACCTGACCTCAAGCTATATTACAGAGCAATAGTAATAAAAACTGTGTGATACTGGCATAGAAATAGGTTGTTGATCAATGGAATCAAATAGAAATAAATAAATCCACCCAGAAATAAATCTACCTACCTATGCTCAGAGAAGCCAAAACCATACGATGGAAAAAAAACAGCATCTTCAACAGATGGTGCTGGTCTAACTGGATATCTACATGTAGAAAATGCAAATAGATTCATATTTATCACCCTTCACAAAATTCAAGTTCAAGTGGATCAAAGATACTCTAAATCCGCTGAAGGAGAAAGTGGGTAGGAGCCTTCAGCTCATTGGCACAGGAGACAACTTCCTGAACAGAACACAAACAACTCAGGCTGTAAAATCTGCAATTAATAAATGGAACCTCTTGAAAGAGAAAAGCTTCTGCAAAGCAAAGAATACTATCAATAAAATGAAATGGCACTCTACAGATTAAGAAAAGATCTTTGCCAATCCTATATTCAACAAAAGGCGAATATCCAGAATATATAAAGAACTCCAGAATTAAACACCAACAAACCAAATAATCCAATTAAAAAAATGGGACACAGTGCTAAACAGAATTCTCAATACAGGAATCTTGAATGGTGGAGAAGCACTTAAAGAAATGTTCAGCGTCCTTAGTCATCAAGGAAATGCTAATTAAAATGACGTTGAGATTCCATCTCACACCCATCAGAATGGCTAAGATCAAAAACTCAAGTGTCAACACTTGCTGGCAAGGATGTGGAGAAAGGAGAACACTCCTCCATTGGTGGTGGGAGTACTAGCTTGTACAACCACTATGGAAATCAATCTGGTGCTTTCTCAGAAAATTGGGAATAGCCATTTCCTCAAGACACAGCTATACTACTATATTTTATACCAATGATGAAAGATGCTCCACCATACAACAAGGACATTTGCTCAACCATGTTCATGGAAGCTTTATTTGTAATAGGTAGAAACTGGAAACAACCTAGATGTCCCTCAACTGAAGAATGGATAAACTGTGATACATTTACACAATGGTATACTGCTCAGTCATTAAAAACAAGTAAATTATGAAATTTGCAGGCAAATGAATGGAACTAGAAAAGATCATGCTGGGTGAGGTAATACAGACCCAGAAAGACACACATGGTGTATACTTACTTATAAGCGGATTTTAGTCATATAGTACACAAAAGACGTACTACAATGCACAGACCCCAAGAAGATAAGCCCAGTGGGCATCTTAGGTTTCATGTGGACCCACTAGTTAGTGGAGGGAGGATATTTTTGACATGAACTCTCTTGCCTGTTTTTTGATCACTTCCTCCTGATGGGACTTCCCTACCAGGCAACAGGGGAGGAAGATGAACTCAGCACTCATATAAATAGATGAGCTGTGGTGTCTGGGTAGAGAGGTTCCCCTATTCTGAAAAAAATAGGGTAGAGGGGATTCAGGAGGGAGGGAGGGACTGTGAAGAAAAGAGACATGGACCAATGACTAAGATGTAAATTAATAAATAAATAATTAATAAAAAGAGAATCAGATCATCTCCAAATAAAAATATTTTGACTTTTTTCTTTCCTAAAAAAATAAATAATGACAGTCAATCTCATATTGAAAATATTGGTGTGGAGGGAGAGGCCTTCAGATAGAAAAGATGTAGACTATTTAGGATGAACTTCAAATGGACCAGATATCTTGAAATTCTCTAGCCTAGGAGAGTCTGGAATTGATACTTTTATAGTTCTGAATCTCTAGAACTAACTCTCAGTAGTCATTGAACAGGGGTTCCATTTGCATTCACAACAGTGCCAGACCCACAGTATTGCTATTTACTGGGTAACAACATATTCTCTTGGTCCACAGATTGGGCTTATCTCTGGCCTACCTAAGACATGGCAAGCATGTTCTGTAAACCCCAGAACCTCACTCTGGGAAAACAAGGAGCAGCTAAATCAGGAGCTCTTTGGAAGCAATATGTAAATGATTTCAGGGAAGGGTCAGTGGGGTCAGTGCTAAATGGACTTCACTTCTAGTCATTGTGACATGAGCTGCTGCCAAGTCCCAGCACGAGAAGAGATGAGTTGGTTTAAAAAAAAAAAAAAGAAAAGAAAAAAACAAAACAAAACAAAACATGATAATCTAAACAAACTGATAGCCAAAACACAAGCAAAAGTTAGCTGTTCTCGTTACACAAGAGGCTTTGCTGAGGATCTTTGTTTTGTTTTTTAATTCCTAGACTCATAATAAACACTGGTGTTTATTTTGAACGGTATGGAGAGCAGGGTGAGTGTCAGTGGGGCAGTCAGTTGATGCAGTTAACCACAGACTGTCTCAATGAAATTCAAACGTCCACTCTGGCATTTTTTCGTCGTTGTGTTTTTTAGTTGACATTTTTAGTTATTTTGAACATCCACCCTGAATGCTAACCTATACGTATATTAATCTAATTGTGTGGTGGGTATGATGAGTTTTAGACAGGTGCCTTATTGTTCCTTTGAGGTCCCCCAAATTCTCTTAATCACCAGTATGAGCCCCACATGCTTTCCAGCAAGACTTTCTCAGTAGGGGGATTAAGTCCCCCTAGGATTCCACTTTGGTGTAAGGCAATGTATTCCCTCACCCAGAGCTATCACAATTGCCGTTTCTCCTGGTCTTTCTGTATCTGCTCTCTCTCCAGCATCTGTATTGTTACCCAGGCACAATGTGTCACTCTTCAGCATGTAACCCATCAGCGAGCGTTCGTTCTCCGGAGAATAAAGTGCATATCTGAGTCTCAAGTCAACCTCTATACCAGCTCCCCCTTTAGAATCCTCCAGTCCATTACCTTTATGGCTCCTGTGGTCTAACCAGCCAGAACCAATCTTGTTTTATGTGCCTTCCACAGACTTCCCTGTCCCCCAGCCTTTGTCCTCTTGTCCCCAACACTTGATGTTCTGCACAGTTACCCACATTCACAAATCTAGTTCACATACCACCTGCTGTCAGTCTGAATGTGTATGTTCATGTCACATAGTAGAACACTAACCTCCAATATGATTATCTGAGGCCGCAAGAGCCTCCAGGGAGCTAGCTGTAAGAGTAAGACACTAATCCCGAAGGAATTTGCTCTTGTGATATAAGGAAGAGACTCTAGAGATCTATGTGTGTTTCTGCACACATAAGGCACAGCTAGGAGTTGGCTGGAGGAGAAGCCACACAAGACAGCATCTTTCATTTACCTTGATCAAGGACTTCTTGTCTCTAGCACTGTGAGAAACAACCATCAGTTTGAATACAACCCCACTATCTTTTTATCAGTCTTCCCCTGGTCACCATTCTTAAGGCATTTGATCTATTTCCCTGCAATCATATTTAATCTATTTCCCCACAACAACACTTTTAACTTCTCAGCATCATTTCCAATGAAGCTTGACCTAAATAAGTCTGATCATTATCTAAGGTGAATAGTTGGGATGATAGTGGCTCAACCTCGGTGTGTTGACTCATTCATTGTTCGGGGATTCTGTCTTGTTCTGTCTTTCAGTTTGTCCAGTCCAGTGCTTCCCTCCTGAAGGTCAACTGATTGCTCAAGCAAAGTCATTCATGTTCCAGAAACAGAAAGGAGGAAGATAAGAAAAAGAGGGGCAACAGTGTTTGCCCTCTCCAAGTTACTGGCTCTTATGAAGCCCTCTCAGAAATACCAACCAACCAAGCACGCAGGTTAACCTTTCAATATCCACAGCCCTACTGTGTGTAACACATAATACCAAGCCATCCACTTCAGTGCTAAAGACATTGGCTAAAGAACAGTTTCTACCATATTTGTATCCAATTTTGCCACTGCTAGAAGACAAAGCATCTTACAAACACATTCATTCATTTTGTCTTGTGAGACCTAAATGTGTGTTGCACTGAGTTTTGTGTGTGTAGAACACTAGGAGAGAAAGATCTACTCAGTGGATTCATTATGTATTAATTTATTAGAACTAGTAACACAGGTAGTGTAGAGCCTGCCCATGTCCTGCTGCACGCTCAAATCTATGAGCATCCTAAATAAGATCTGATGGCGAAACTGCCACTATAATAGAAACATTTTCTAATGCTGAATTTTCTCAAGATTGGAGTTTCTCTTCATTTCCTATGAAAGTAAGACAGACTATTTTTTTAACTCCTTTTTAAGGAATGTGTATGTGTGTGTGTGTGTGTGTGTGTGTGTGTGTGTGTGTATGGGTGTGTGTGTGTATGTGTGTGTGTGTTTGTGTTTGTGTTACCAATAGAGGAGATGAAGTCACAGACAGTTGTGAGTCACCTTATATGGGTCCTGGAAACCCGAAATCTTTGGTCTTCTAGAACAACAGCAAGCAATCTTAACTACTGAACCATCTCTCCAACCCCTATTTGTCCAAACTCTTTTATAGACATCCAACTATTGGTATGGACAGCATCCCCCCTCCTTCTCCCTACTGTTTTCATCTTAATAAAAGATCATGAGCATAGATACTTTAAGCAAACAAAATGGTTTGTGTGTTTCCAGGATAGAAAATATCTTTCTATTACAGATCTGATGACTTCAGCACCATCAAAAGTTCATGCTTTCATCTTCTCTCGGGGACTATGGTGGTGTTGATTGGGAAGAATGCTAAGGGGAGCAGATTGTCTGTTTGTTTTTTTGTTTACTCTTTAGTCATTTAAAAACCCACCCCTTTGTCGTAGGATGATATTAATTACAAAGCATTCAAAATGTTCCTTTTATTTTCTTCTGGCAACTCTTCTACTTTTTGTTTTGTTTTTCTTCCATCTCATTCTTCATTTGCCAAACCTGTATAGTGATCTGAGATTGTCACTGGCCAAAATAATAATAGGAAGGATTAATTCCCACTCCCTCAATTCTTGTCCCAGTCTTTGGAGGTCCAGGAGATACATAGTCATGTTTAGCCGACAAAAAAAAAAAAAATCAGCACCAGAGGCAGCAGCTTGAAGCTCTCATTGGAGCAGGTAGAGGGAACCGTGACTCCTAGGGGCAAACATTAGGACTCCCTTTGAAGCCCAAATCCTGCTCACGGGGGTCTAAGTCTCCCTTGGTCTTCTTGCGTTAAAGGCCTCCCTGAGACACACAACACAATCTCCCTGCCCTCGCTCTGAACTCCACCATGCCCTTTTCCTGTGAGCACAGAAGTGTTCATACCCAGCAAGGAACCCTGCCAGGTCTAGCAGAAACACCTAGAGAAATCAGGGTTTTGGTTTGTTTATACTGCCTCTTCCTTGCTCCATTGTATCCAGACAAAGCCTATGGCAAAAGCCAGATGTTGTTAGTAGCACAGTAAGAGCGACTATTATGCCCATTTTCCCAGGAGTGCAACTGAAGGATTTTCTGTGAATTTGGTAACAAGTGACAAATTGTTCATGTCTATTTTCATGAAATGTTTTGACTGCTGAAGTTGTTCCATAGCAGTTCATTAAAGGACCCATAAAATATGTAAGTTTACATTTTATAAAAAGATCATCAGGAATTTCTTGGCTGATAGTATTCCTTCTATTAAGCATCTGTTTTCTATTTTCTAAAGGCTCGCTGCATGAGTTGTCCAACTGTATATTAAGAGCAGTTGATTTAGGCTGGATGAAAACATTGTAACCTCTTATTAAAGATTAGCAACCCACCAATGAAGCTTCTTTTGGAGGCAATGAGCAATTTGTACGTAGCACATCTGGCTTCAAAATATGAAAAAATGATAAACACTCACCGATCCAATCCATCTGTTCTGTGTATCTGCATAATTGTCCTACTTTAAAAATAGCACATGCACTGAACTCAATGTTGCACAAAGCTGAAAACTTTTTGCTCCTTGGTGTCCAGGCACGGGTGACTGATGGAGGATGATTCTGAAGGAATGTTACGTTTATCCTTGCATATATAGGCATTCTGGAACATGGGTTAGAAATGACGTCCACAGTAAGGCAGGCTGCCCTCGACATGAAATCATGGACAGAATACTGAAAATCACAGGCTTTTTTGATAAACGAGTGTTGAGAGTTCAGCAAAGCCAATCTCTTTAACACTCTTAGTAGCAGCTAGCATCTGTTAAATGCTTAGCCTGTGTCAGGTACCACGCCAAATCCTTTATGTGCATTATTACAGCAAAGCCTCTCAGCTGAGCCCACTAATCCCATCCAAGGCAGGGAGATGGAGCTAAGCTATAGGCCTCTCCTCAAGGCCACAGAACTAATTCTTGGTGAGGCCATGTCCTCTCTTTGCTAAGTGTGATGGTAGTGCCAACACTCTCATGTCCCTGCAGCTAGGATGAGAAAACAAAACAAACAAAAACAAAACAAAACAAAAAACCCAAAACTAATTTCTACCTTTTAGAGTAGTAATCTTTGCTAAAATTCATATCTCCAGATATTCAAAACACACTTTGCAACTTGTGCCCCATTTACAGATTTACTACAAAAAGACCAACAGTAAATATTATGAACCCTTGTTGGTATTTACTGTGTTTTGGGATTTTTTTTTAACTCTTTCAAAGTAAATTCATTGCATTCTTAAGATGGGGACAATGACTCCATCCCACCCCTTTTACAATAAGAAAAGCTGGAGGCATGAGTTAAATAGTTTGCTCAGATCAGTGAAGGTCTTGAGAGTTTAAATCAAACACTGAGTCCAACTGATCTGAAATCTTATTGTATGTATCGCTTATGTTTTGGAAGCCAAGCTAAGTCAGAGGCATAATTTGATGAATTAAATGTGGGTGGCTTATTTAGTCGTTTTCAAGGTTTACAATACATCAAATTTTCAGAGCTTTTTTTGGGGGGGTTCAGAACTAAATGATAACATTCCATTGGGGTGCTATATGTCCATCATCTCTACATAGGCATGTGGGTTGTTTTCACCTTTTGGTGACTGTAAACATTATTGTTACACATATTGTGCAAGAATCTATGTGAGACTTTTTGCTTTCAGTTTTTTTTTTTTTTTTTTTGAACCATAGGAGTAGGAAGAAAATTGCTGTGCGGTAACACAACTTCTGTTTATATGCTTAGCAAAACAAAATCATACTACAATGAAACAAAAACATAGTTGTCGTCTTTGAAGGAGTCATATCCTCGTATATGGTAAAAGGATGTAAATAACATGGTGTGTGTGGCATTGACAGCAGCAGAACCAGAAAACGCTCATCATTGGGTTCTGGGATCTGGGGAGACTTTATACGTGGCACATGAGCAATTCCTTGGGATGACGAGATGCTCTGAAGGATAATGGCTAATTGGATTGAGGAGGAAGATGGCGCTGGGTACGAACACATGTCCAAAGGAGGAAATCTCACGAGTAGAACTTGGAAATGCCTGTGAGCCATGCTGCTTGATTCATGTGCCAACTTGACTAAGCCAATTGTTTTAGCTTCATCTGTCAGGATATTTTGAAGAGAAATTAACATTTTAAGGGCTTTTTCTCTGTGAGAAGTTAAGACAAATGGCATCCTCTCAATAAACAGCTCTCATTGGGTCCCGTGAAGTCCTGAATAGAACCAAAAGGCTGACCCTACTTCCAGAAGAAAGTCTTCAGATGTAGGGCTATGGTCTTTCCCTGCCCCAGACTTGAGTAAACGCTGATTCTTCGGGGTACTAAGGTCTCCATGGCTTTCTAATCTGGCGCATACGTGGTCAGCTCTGTCGCTTTTTGGGCCTCAGACTTGAGCCACAATCACACCTTTGTTTTTCCTGGCTCTCGAGCTTGCCCACTGCAGATATTGGAATTCTGTACTCTTAATCTTTCTTTCTTTCTTTCTTTCTTACCTATGGTGCTTCCAAATTCTGTTGCTTCATTTTCAAAATGGTATCTTTATGTTTGCCCCTCACATGGCACCCTTTGGTGTGTGACTCTACCTCAGCTTTCACTTCCTTCTTTGTGCTGTGTGTGATCTGTGGAGCATGTTCTGTCAGTAGAATGTTTTCCATTTTCAGTTCGGTTCCTCTGGTTTGACAGCCTTCGGTCAACTTTGGCTAAATCAGAATCTCACTTAAAGCTCTCTGCAGCAATGATAACTTATGGGAACAGAGAAATATAGCTTCTTTGATCTCCTTAATCTCTCTCTGTCTCTCTGTCTCTCTCTCTCTCTCTCTTTCCATGTATCTAGAAACAGACACACATATACATATGAGGAGGGAATGGTGGGAGGTGCTTCACAGCACCATGGTCTCACACTCCTTTAGCCTATGTCACTCATAACTTTAAAGGCTTTGGCCAATCCATCCTCTATAGAGATTCGTATTGACAAAGATGTATTACAAAAAAGAAAAGAAGTTGATCACAGGAATGAGAAATCCATCTTTCTCTATTGCTATCTGCTCTTCCCATCCTTAGAACATGTAAATAGAGAGATTCTCCTGAAACCACGGGACTTTACACCTTGGAGAGCATCAGTTCACTGTTGCATTTTCTTTTAAAGTATGCTCATTGAAAGCTCAAAGCAAGATTATACAGTTGGTTTCTGAACCAGCTACTCTTCTGAGCTAGAAGGACACACAGGCAGTGATTTAGCTCACCATGCTCTGCTGGGCGGAAGCTAAGGATTCACACCATGTCATTTGTTTTGAGTTTGAAACAAGAGTCACCATGGTGCTGCTTGCTCATTCTGTTCTGTTTGGCTCCTCTGGAGGACTGGTCCTCAACCCTCCCAGTACTATGACCCTTCAGTACAGTTGCTTATATGGTGGTTCCCTCAGCTATAAAAGTATTTTGTTGATGTTTCATAACTGTAATTTTGCCACTCCTATGAATAATAATGTAAACATCTGTGTTTTTCAATGGCCTTAGGTGGCCTCTGTGAAAAGGTCACTCCAGCCCTTGAAAGGGATCGCAACCCACAGGCTGAGAAACACTGTTCTATAGGATGAAGGAGACATGGCAATCTGCTCCTTCATGTAGACCCTCACTGTATGCTTCACAGAACTGCTTGAGTATTTACTGAGAAATGGGGTTAAGATATTTTCCTTTGGCTTGCAAACCTCTTTTCAATATTTAATACTGGGGAACCGAAGTCAGGATTATCACAGATGTAGACTTCCAGTTTTATGCGTTCATTGTCTTATGAGTTGTCAAATTAGTAGTGGTTTCCTCTACTAACTAAAGATCTACAATTTAGAATAAATTTTAAAACATAATTACACACAATTTCTGTTACATATTTGTCAAAAATTCCTTCTTGACTACTTATACAATTTATAAAGATACACCTAGAAGCCCAAAACAAGGAGCTTATTTTGAAATTGCATTTGCACTAGAGCTTAGGTAAAGCATCAAAAGGCCAAACAGCAAACTGGTCCTGTGGTTTCCTATGAAGGTGTGCTCTGTATCCCTCGAGCAGCATTATAGTTATTGTGTCTAATCATAGACACTCCCTGTGTGCTGGTTCATGTTGGTACTGAATAAAGAGTGATTTTCTTCTTAGCAGTGTTGGTGAAGGGTTCCATCCCCAACACTGAATGAAACAAAACAAACAAACTAAAATGGCTCACGCTCCTTTGCCTGAGCTGCCTCTGAAATTGCCCCGGAAGCTGGTGGTTAGTTCTGGGTCCTCTTTGGGAGGAGAGCTCACCTAAGCTAGCACTGCTGTCTCCAACAGGATACAAATTGAGTCCTTTCCTCCTTAGTGTAACTTCTTTTTCCTTCTGGTGTAAAATTTTCAGACGTTTCACTTATTCTGAATGATAAGCTTCTGCTATGGATTGGATCTGAAATGTCCTCCCATGTTGAAGGCTTGTTTCCCAGAGAGGTGGTAGAGTGAGGCTGTGGAAACTTTAAGAGTCAGGACCACTGACAGGAAATGGGATCACCAGACATGGGAGCCCTTAGGGTACTGAGGGGCTCTGTTCTCTGTCATTCTCTTTTACACCCTGGCCAGAAAGTGGGCAGCTTTGCTCTAACACACAATGTGCTGCTCACCAAAACAGCAAAAACGACAGACCTGACCAACCAGGGGCATAGCCTCTGCAGAAAACCTTTTTTGCTGTTGTTATCTGGTATTATTCATTACAGTAACAGAAAGCTGACTATGCCACTGTCCTTTCTAAGTGAAGAAAGAAGTCTTCAGAAAAGAAAACACATGTAGTGAAGAAGTCATACCCCCAGCCCACGACAGCCATTCTGCCTGGAGCTGAGAACTGACTATCCAGTCCTAGTTACCTTTTCAGCACTAGCCACTTCTCTGCTGCCTCGCTCCTTTTGAAAAACACTTACCCATAAACATCAAAGTTTTCCAACGGATGTTTCCAAGCCTAGCTCCTCAGGCAAGTAAACGAAGCAAGCAGTCTTCATTCATTACCTGAAGACGCAGGCGACATCACTCTTACAGTCAGGGCTCCTCTCATACACAGCTCCTCTCACACATAGACCCCATGCCAGTAACTTCCCTGCGAAGTCCCTTATGGATTCCCCATGCTTGACTGTTCTGTTGCTGTTAGAAATTAAGAGTCTTCTGGGTAATCATACTTTTAAATTTCCTCAATGGAAGAGTAAAAGCAAATGTTTGTTGACTTCTTGATGGAGGTGGTGCTTGAATGCTTCCGAATGTGAATGGAACGGGGAGCGAGCATTTTAATATTATGTGCAAACTTAATATTTACTGATATCTTTAGGATTTTGCTCTTTTTCCTCCTCTTTCTAACCTTCTTAAAATTCTTCAATGTAAAGAAAAAACTGTTTTACATACTAAGGGACAGTTTGTTAAAATATTTCCTCTACAAAACTCCATATAAAGCTCCATGTGATAAAAACAAAAAGAATAAGTTTGCATGTTTTTATTTTTCATAAATCATCATAATATTACCTTTATTAACTATGCATGGCATTCAATTCCAAATGTCAGTCCAGCTATATTTTGAATTGTTGTATTGATATTATCAAGATTTAAGTGGTTGTGTCATAAAGTACATACTTGTATGGAGTAGAAGTTTGATTTCAAGAAATATCCATTGGAAGCTTTTGGTTAGAGAAAAGCCATGCTTTATGTGTTTTCTCTGTACATGTTTGCTTACTGAGTGCATTTCAAGGACTGTTCTAGTGTTACCTGTTGCAGTATTAGGCCTCAGAGCAGGTGGTGTCCAAATACTTTTAAATTTGTGTTAGGTATATCAACTTTTCCCAATTTGGGAAAGAAATAGCAGCAAAGGAACATGGGAACATTCCTTTCCTGTCCCTGCTCTTTACACTATACACCACGCTTCTACTCTTTATGTCATTTGTAAAAGTGTATTCTATTTGCCAGATGTAATTGTCATCTCAGAGGCTTCCTGCTTAATAAGCTTACCCTTTCTAGTTCTTCCTAAAGTCTGGCTTGTTTGTTCAACTCAGCTGTTCTGGCTCAAACTTTTCTCCAAGCTGACTGATTCAATCTGACCTCTCAGCTTCTCACTGAATTGCTCTGCTTGGCCTCAAACTAACTCTGGCAATCTGCTCTAATCTTCTGGTTCTAATCTTATTCTCTGGATTAAACTGCTTGTGCACAAACTCACAAATGAACTCAACTCCATGATACCACATTCACTCAACTGAACTTCACGGAACTCAACTTCACTCAACTGAACTAACTGAACTACAATAAACGGAACTGCCCTTGCACTGCCCTCAACTGATTGTCAACTGATTGACCTCAACTCAACTGTCTCTTTCTGTGCTCTCTTAAATTACCTTTCTTGAGGAAGTGATTGAAGAAGGGAACAGGATAGGAGAGGGAATGCTAAGGAAAATGAGGGTGGGGATTAGATGTAGGAAGGGAGGACAAAGGGCTTGTAGAAAGAAGAGAAACTGTGGGAGAGGGCATCTCAAGACAAGCTGAAGGCCTACAACGGGGTAGGCTTCTGGGAAGAAATGTGGTGACTCTAGCTGAGACCCCTAGCTACAGGTGACAAGGAGACTGAAGAAGCCACCAGACAGGACTCTTAGTGGAAGGAGGGGAACACCAAACCACTCATAAAAACTTCAACCCAAAATTTAGCCTGCTTACAAGATATGCAGGGATAAAAACAGAGCAGAGGTTGAGGGAATGTCCAACCAATGCCTGGCCACACCATGGGAGAGAACGAACCCCTGACACTATGAACTTCACTCTGCTATGCTTGCGGACAGGAGCCTAGCATAGCTGTCCTCTGAAAGGCTCCACCCAGCAACAGATCTAAACACGTGTTGAGACTCACAGCCAAACATTGGGAGGAGCACAGGGTTCCTTGTGGAAAAGTCAGGGAAAGGATAGAAGGACCTGGAAAGGATGGGATTCCACAAGAAAACCGACAAAGCCAACTAACCTGCCTCAGGAGAGGGCAGATCTTGTGGAGACTGAAGTACCAACCAAGGACCATGTATGGCCTGGACTTAGGCCTCCTACACATATGTACCCAGTGGGCAACTTGGTCTTTATGTGGGTCCCTTACATGAAGGGGAGTAGAGGCTATCTCTGACATGGACTCTGTTGAATGCTTTTTGATCACTTCCCCCTGGCAGGGCTGCCTTGCCAGGCCACAGTGGAAGAGGATGTTCTCAACCCTGATGTGACTTGATGTGCTAGGATGCGGGGGGAGGCTTTCCTTTTCTAAGGGACACAGGAGAGAGGATAGGGGCAGATGGAGGGAGAGTGAGAACTGAGACAGGGAGGAGAGGAGGGAGGGGGCTATGATTAGATGTAATGTGAATAAATAAATAAATTTTAAAAATTGTTTCTCTTTTCTGTGCTGTACTCTTAATCTGTCAAATCTTATTCTGTCAAATCTTTCTCTGATTCGTCTGTCTGTCCCTTAATTTGAGGTCTTTGTTTTGTATTCAAGGTGTGTACTAAAGATCTGTCTGTATTCTAGCCATAGGAATTAAAGGTGTGTGACCTGCCTGCATTCCAGCCATAGCACACAGCTCTTTGAATATGGTCAGAGCAGCCATTTTGTTGGATTAAAATTCCTCTACAGTTATTCATTTGCAGAAACAATGATTCAAGTGCTGTGTCAATACAGTTACAAGAGTAACTCAAATGATTTGATTATTTCAGTACTCCACTTGGCTTTGGAGGTGATTCCTCTAAGGGATACTGAATACATCTTAGAGAAAGAAAACTATGCTTCCTGTAGAGAAACAAAAATGTAGCAGATCAGCTGAGGTTCAACTAGCAAGTCCATCTGCTGGAACAGGCTTTCTTCATTTATGGCGTGGTTGATGCTTAGTGAATCACTGTCAGATGAAACACTGCATGAGACCATAGACATAAGGTAAAAGCAGCAACTGCTAAAAATTATATTAGAAAATATCACACAGGAAGCGTCGGGTCTCACGCAGGACGTCAAGCCTCAGAGCTTTTTAAGAGGGATGAGAAGTTATCAGATGTGTGCGAAAGTCTTCTTTCTATAAAATAGCAGGATGTAATGAATGGCCATTTGGTTTGTGCTGTTTGAATATTTTCTTCTCTGTTAGAAAGTATCGCATGAAAACTCGATCCATTCTCGGCACTTTTGAAGGATGTATAATCCCAGCACCACCACAGAGCAACTGCAGTTACTCAAATTGCAAGGAAAGAAAAAAGAAAAAAAACTCCATGGGAAAAATCTAACAGTTTTAATGGTACTGCAAGACTTTTTGCTGATGTTTTAGCGATGGATTGAAAAAAAAGAAAAGAAAACTAGGAGAGAAAAGCTGAGGTTAGGTCCAGGATAAAATGAGTCATGTTTAATGACTAAACAGAGCCTCCAGATTATAGGAACACAAATGCACTCATATCAAGATTTGTGGACTGGACCAATTGAGCAGACAGCAGCTGCCTTGATAGGCTCTCTTTTCTTTCTTTCTTTCCTTCTTTCTTTCCTTCCTTCTTTCTTTCTTTCTTTCTTTCTTTCTTTCTCTCTTTCTTTCTCTCTTTCTTTTTTTCTTTCTTTCTTTCTTTCTTTCTTTCTTTTTTAACTAACAAACCTTGGCTTCCCTTTTCCTACAGCCATTGTTATTCTTGTAAAATGATCTTTGAAAAGTAGCATTTTCCTTGTCTTTGTAACCTCACATTAAGAAAACACCCATATTTCTCCAGCAGTTATCACAGCGGAAGCCGCCCAACTTCAGAGAGAACAAAGTTATAGTCTTCTGAATACATGGGTGGTAATTTGAACTTGACCTAGCAAAGCCAAACTTGCAAGTAGCCTAACTTCCAGAAAGAATGCACAAGCTAAAGATAGAAATGCTACATAATGTTGTAATGTGGTGATGGCATTCCCGGTCCAAAACATCTGGGAGGCAGGTGAGTCAAAGACGGGCATGGGGACCAATCACTATTTCTGATTTTTCGTTGTCTATACATTAGTGAAAGAGTTAAACAACATGTTTGAACGGAACATTTAATAACAGAAGACATTTATGATGTTTACTCGATGTTCTGGACCATTAAGCATCAATGACATGAGTTATTGTATGTAATATCTGGCCAAGAATCTTTGACCAGGCTGCATTTACAGCTCTTGGGGCTGCCAGCATCCCAATTTGAAAAAGCAATCTGTGGTCAGACCCTTATTTTCTCAGAGGACTTTGGATTTGGAAGTATCTCGTGCTGCCAGAAAGTACCTTTTGAAGTTTACATTAAGATGGATATTTATTTATTTTTTGCCTATAACAATGACAGTGGTTGAGATAAACTGTTTAATTCTAAATAGAAAACACATCTGCTGTGTCTGCATTGTTTGTGGTTGCTGGAGGGGTGACAATTTAAACCAAGTAGCACACATGACATTTTAAGTGAGATGTTGTATGAGGGCTCGCAGCTGTCGACACTGCTCTGCGGGACCCAGTGGGGGTGCCAGAGCCAAAGCCCCCACAAGTGAGCCTTCTGCAAGTGGACAGCCAGGGTCCATTCAAACACCAGAATTTCTCTAGTTATACTTGCTAATTTGTAAAAATAAACCAATGGGTATTGCATCCGACCTGCTTCCGGTTTGTTTGAGCACATAGAATACATAAATTGATCTAAAAAGCAGATATCTTTGTACCTTGATTCTTCTATATAATGTCCTCATATTTCATAAAATTTTCAAAAATGTCTTCGTACGGTATCATGTAATTCTTGTTACAGCTAATGCCTACTTATTGAAGAAATATCCATTTTGAATTGAATGTAGCCCATTATATGGGCCTTCATCATGGCCTTTGTTTGAAGTGGAATCAGTGAGCTGTCAGTGTCTAACCAGTAGGTGACTGGATTTCCTCTCAGGTCTAATTGCTTTTCAGTTCATATGATGGACGGACTTGTTCTGTTTTGATAATGTTGCTTAAATAAGACACTTTTTTATTGATTCTCATTTTTGAGTCAGTTGTGTAACACTAACAATGCAATAAATGATGATGGCAACACTGGGTATTTTAGTCAGTTTTTTGATGCCTTCACATACCAAAGCTAGCCAACTTCAATGAGGAAAGATGTGTCTTGACCAGGTTTTTCAGCCCATGTCACCTGACTCCCTCCCTCTGGGCCTTTGCGGATACTGAGCGTGATGGTGGCACCGTTCTTCATGCTGGACCACACAGTGGCTCGTATCATGGCATCCCAGATGTTGCGAACCACAGAGAGAAGCAGGGTCACCAGAATCTAACACCCCCTGTGAGGCCATGCTCACATTGAGCTAACCTTCCAGCGCAAACCCCAGCTCCTCAGGGATCCATCACTTCTCAGTAGTCCCCTAGAGGGGGAATCAGGATTTCAACACGCAGGCTTGGGGGGAACATTTAAGATCCAGTCACAACTCTAGACATGTGAATTTTTTTCTTGATTCCAAAGAAATTTTCTTTATCATAAAACCTCATGTTACTTCAGTTCGATTTATTTATGTGTTAACTTAAAATTTTTAGCATGTGTGCATAAATGATAAGGATATTTTAAAAGGTCTGTCCAATGTAACGATATTCTGAATTATCTAGCCAATAATCACGTTCCTATTCTCTTATGACTGTTACAGATATTTCAAGTGTCAGCATCTAAAACAACCTATACATGATGATTAATAATTTTGAAAGTCTTCTAATATGTGGATTCCTATACTAAATTTCTTTTTATTTTTCTCTTTTCCCGATTGTATGTTGAAGAAATCACATCATTTTTTCATCATAATTTCTTATAATTTGGCTTGGCTAGTTGCATCTCTACAGTATTATTTCTTTTTGAGTAGAATATTGTTTAGAAAAGGTGTTGCTGTGTAGTCCAGACTGACCTGAAACTCACTAAGAGAGTTTAAACTCTCAAGCCTCCAGCCTCAGCCTCTTGTGTGCTGGGATTATAAGTTTTACTGCTCTTTCTGGCTTCCAAGATCATAACATGTTCTATGTGTCTATGGCCACTATCTATCTAATATACTACCCCTCTGTAACAAGACTGTAGACAAGTTGTGATGAGTGCTTTCCTCAGAAGCTTATGAGATTGGACGTCTGCTCTGTGGTATTACCCCACTCTATCAGTTTGTTGCTCTAATGGTACTGATTTTCACAATAATATAATAAATTCTTGTTATAGACTGAATTGTGTGTGTCCTGTCCCAGCCCCAGTTCAAATGACGAAAGTAATAAAATAATGAAAAATTAAAAATCTCCAGTAGGACGGGTTTCAGAAGTATCAAGGATCAAATAAGTCATAAGGACCCTGGCCTAAGGTCATATCTTCTTCTTCTTCTTCTTCTTCTTCTTCTTCTTCTTCTTCTTCTTCTTCTTCTTCTTCTTCTTCTTCTTCTTCTTCTTCTTCTTCTTTTCCTCCTCCTCCTCCTCCTCCTCCTTCTCCTCTTTCTCCTCCTCCCCCTCCTCCATCTTTTTCTCCTTCTTTCCTTGTAAGGACACAGAAAGAAGGTATCACTTGTGAACTAGACCCTAGTCCCTTACCAGACACTGCAGTGCCAGCACTTTGCTCCTTGACTTCCCAGTCCCCCACACTGTGAAAAATACAGTTGTGTCTGTGAGCTACATAGTTAATGGTGATTTATTGTTACAGCCCAAATGGACTGACTTGCTTTTAGCAACTTGCGCTTAAAATTTTATATAACAATGCATATCTTATATGCATGTACAGACATCTGGGCTATGATGCATATACCTGTGTGTGTATGGTGTGTGTGTGTGTGTGTGTCTGTGTGTCTGTGTGTTGTGGGTATGTACACATGAGTGCAGATAGTCACAGAGGCCAGAAGCATTGGAACTGGAGTTAAGGGCAGTTGTGAGTCTCTTGACATGAACTCTGCAAGTCAAACGTGGGTTGTCTGTAAGAGTGGGGACATGCTCTTAGCCACTGAGCCATTTCTGAAGCCCTTCCACACCATATTTGTAAAATATGGATTTTAAAGTCAAACTTCGGGCCTCGTTACTTAGCTATTTCCCAAGGCCAATAGTGCACAAGGTACATTACAAGTTAAGCCACAGGTGTTTCCCTCGACACAGCTCCGAGCCTGTTTTACACAGCGGAAGTGCTTCCTGAACATTTCCACCCATCACAAGGAAGGGAACAAGACTGCACTGCAGAAGTGATATCCAAGGAGGCTCTCCCTGTTCCAGCTTTGGCAGTAAGATGACTAAGACACTAAATCTGTGTGCTTGACATTTGGAAACTACTGTGAGAACTAACCCAGTTTGATGCCACTGACTTAATTCATTTAGGACAAAGTAATTTAAATACATCTTGACTTTAGTGAAACTAGAGTCAAGGTAACTCAACTCAGTGAAGAAATTCTGCAGCTGTTATCTGTGAATTAAAATATCCTTTAAGGAAGGATAAAAAAAAAGCCCATAAGACTAGGAAAGCTTACTAAACTTGCAAGGCTCAGGATGTTCATGAAGTTACAAGATTCACAAGGCTTCTCCCCGTGGCTTTATACACAGTAACGATTTCTAGGCTAAGAAACTCTTCTCAAGGTTACTGCCTGCAAATTTGGCAAGAAACTCAAGGAATGAAGGAAGCTTTTATTCAGCCAAGCAAGGGTGAGATATTCAATGGTTTAATTGCCTTTAAGTCACCCATGTTCCTATAAACAACCTCTTACCCATTATCCTATATGTAACCCCAATAAACTCTTTAGTTCTCTAAGAGAGACTTGGGTAGAATAGTTTATTTGGTCTGTCACTGATGCTTTATATAGGGTTTATGGACATTACCTTATATAGCTATCACTTGGGAAATAAACACACAATACAATCTCTGCAATCAGTAAGGCCAGCCTGCTCTACATAAGGAATTCCAGGAAAGCCAGGGCAATATGGTGAAATTCTGGCTTAAAAAAAATAGTTTTCTAATTTTACTTTGAGAAGCCCTCATTTTGTAAAACATTTCTTTTTGTGATATCACAAACAACAGCAGTAGAGAAAAATAAAAATAGAAAAGGTGAGGCATTGATCTGAACATTTGTATCAGCAAAGGTTCTTCAGAAAAAAACAAATAACAGGATATAAATGGTCTAGAATTCAATTCATGATTAAAGCATGAATGAACTAATAGCATTTGTGTTACATATATATATATATCATATTGAAAGTATTTATGTATACATAAAGATATTTATTATAAGGAATTGTCTGGCATAACCATAGATGTGGCCTCTCAAAACTGTGGCCCAGGAATGTTCAGTTCACAACTTCAGTGCATCAGGCTGAAAGTCAAGGAAGCCTAGGGCTCTAGTTTAAAGACAGTCAGGCAAGATTCATTCTCTGTCACTCTGGAGATGGCCAGCGTTTTTGTTCTATTGATGGATTGAATTGATTAGCTGGTGCCTGCCATTTAATCCATTTTTGGGGATGTGTTGGGGATGGCAGTCTGTTTTATTCAGTCTGTGAGTTTAAATGTTAATCTCATCTAAAACATAGGGTCACACAAGCACCCAGAACAATATTGACCTGTACACCCACTGAGTTGAGACAAAATTAGCTATCATCATAGCTACACTTGTAAAAGTTAAAAGCAATCTATAAACAAAATTCCAAGGACAAACCAGAGAAATAAATAAGAAGTAGTGTTGATATATAAAAGTATGTTTTTCAAAATAAGAAAACAGCAGGTACAGACAGGAAAACATTAGGTCCATCAAGAAAGCCTAGCAGATAAAGATGCTTGCCTACACACCTGATGACTGAAGTTATATTACAGAACCCGTGTGGTAAAAGGAGAGAACTGATTCCCACAATCTGTTCTCTGATTACCACAGGTGCACCATGACACACCCTCCAAATAAATAAATGTAGGAAGAAGAAGAAGAAGAAGAAGAAGAAGAAGAAGAAGAAGAAGAAGAAAAGAAAGCAGTATTAGTATTATCAGGAAATTCCCAAAAAGATCAGTGAGCAAAACTATTGATTGCAAACTTATCTAAGATTAAAATAATGATCATGGTTTTAGGGATTAGTCATAAAGCAACAACTACAGTTATGCTTGGCAATTTAGATAAATCATTGTAAAATAAATTTGGTATTATTATAAAAGATAATGAAGGAAATATCCAATGATAGATGGCTAGGAAATTATTTGTTTTTCTGGTCACTGTGATAAAACACCAGACAGAAGCAACGTACTAGGAAGGAAAGCTTTCTTTGGGCCCCAAATTTAAGAAGAGATACAGTCCAACACGGCAAGGAAGTCAAAGAAATAAGAGAAGCATGAGGCAGCTGGTCATAGCACAGCAGTTAGGAAGCAGAGAGAGGAAAGTGAGTGTGTGTGCGCGCGTGTGTGTGTGTGTGTGTATGTATATGTGTGTGTGTGTGTGTGTGTGTGTGTGTGTGTATGCATTTAACTTTACATCCTGATCATAGCCCCTTTCCTCCTCTTCTGGTCTCACCCTCCCTCTCTCTTACCCTAGACCCCCTCCTCTATTCCTCAGAAAAGGGGAGCCCCCTACCAACCCACGCTAGCACATCAAGTTGAACCGGGACTGAGTCCATTCTCTTTCATGGTGGCCAGGCATAGCAGTAATTATAAAGCAGGTAACAGAGTCCAAGTCAGAGACAGAACCCACGTCCCCCTTACTTAGGTCACTCATACGAAGACCAAGTTGCCCGTTGGGTACATACACATAGGGGGCCTACGTCCATACATGGTCCTTGGTTGGTGCTTCAGTCAACACAAGACCCCCTCCTCCCCAGCCCCGGATAGTTGGCTCTGTTGGTTTTCCTGTGGAGCTCCTGGCACCTCCAGCCCAGAACACCAGTCCCTTTAATGGAGCTACCCATACCTAGGATGGGTCTTCAGATTTCAGTCCAATTTTTCTCAGAGTTCCTTCACAGATGCACCCAAAGGTGTTTCCATAGAGAGTCTTACTCCAGTTAAACTGGCAAAGTTAACTACCACAATCTGTTAAACAACAGATAAACCGTGGTTCAGATAGACAGCAACATTTGTGATGTAGGAAGCTATTCATGGCATACTGTTAAAAACAAATAAGACACATCTCAAAGAAGCAAATATAGTTTGTCAACTGTGTGTACATGCTCACACATGTATGTACATGCACACACGTGTATACACAAGCATATGTGGAGCCTTAGATCCAAAAGTTTAGTTGCAGAATTAACAATGGCATCTCTCTAGAGACAGTTTCGCTCTAAGCACCCAAACTGATTGTTTCTTTTTTAATTTTATAAATTGGCCAACACCTCTTGCCTTTTACAGTGTTTGCCATATAAGACATTTCTCAGTGTCAGTTAGCTTGTGATTTGATACACGTCACTGATACTCAACAGTGTGTTTCCCAACTCGTACTTTCTGTGTTAAAAAAAAAAATCACAAACTACCTACCTCAGCCTTGCTTCGACAGAGGTCATGTTAGAAGTCAACATTTACAATGTGAGAAGTGCATGCTTGGCTGCAAAGAAGACAGGAAGAAGTACAGGGACCTGAAGCACGGGCAGAAACCCAGGGGACCCACGGTGTGGCTGCGCCTTTGGCAGGAACTCCTGTAACAGGATGGGGTCTGTGGCATATTTACTGCCTCCGCTCCTGACAAGTGGACTGGGACATTCCTCGAAGCCCCCTTAGGCCTCAGTTGGCAAGCCGACTCGTGGACAGAAGAGTAGGTGCGGAAGGAATGTCTGTCCCCTTAAGAAAAATGGGAATCGAGGTCACACGCAAGGTGAACTGGTGTAGACTGCTAATCAGAGGGTCAGATTATCGGTAAATGCAACTTCTTCCTGGGCTGTGCTTCTGTTAGTTCCAGAAGCAACTCCAGATGAAGTAAATGAGGAGAATACTGTTACTAGAAGCAGTGTTCTGGCAGCATGCGGTTCGCTCCATCTGGTTCTAGGATCCACTCTAACTGGAAGAGGCCTCTCCCGAGAATGCCGAGGGGTGCGGAGACCGAGCTGCTCACCGGGGGAGACTCCACCTGCGCAGGGTGAATGTGCCTCCTTTTCTGTTTCCTGGAGTTACACACTAGATTCTCCTGCCCGAGACCCCAGGGCAGCAGTCCACAAACGTGGCCCCTGGTCTTGAAGTGTCTGTGTTACCTAGGAACTTCCTAGAACTGTAGGTTCTTGGACACAGGCTTAAATCTGAGTTACTCGGGCTTTAGCTAACAGTCCACTCTTTACCAAAATCTCTATTATGGTGTTAATGGCCAACTTGACAGACTGTAGAATCACCTAGGAGATGGGCCTCTGGGCGTCTCTCTGAGGAGCTGTATTGATTATATTAACGATGTGAGATGATCGGTCTTGGCTGTGGGCAGGGCCGTGGCTTAGCCAGGTGATCCTGGACGGTCTTCGAGTGGACGGCGGTGTTCTCACACACATTCACCCTCTCTGCTTCCCGGTTGTGTGGCTGTAACGGAAACAGCTGCCTCCACTTCCCGATGCTCTGATTTTCTTTCTGTGATGGACCATACATTGCACCATGAGCTAAAAGTAAAACCTTTCTCCCTTCAGTTGCTTTTTTTCAGGGTGTTTTGCAGCAAAATGTAGAGAAATTAAGACCCCCTTCCAAATAACATTTATAGCCATTCCAGTTGGAGAATCAGTTGCCTGGAGAACGCAAGTTCCAGAAGTCTCTGGGAAAAGTTCAAAGACTGTCACTCTCTCAGCACCCTTAGCCATATTTTAGTCACTCACATTTAACAATGGTCTGAATACAAAAAGAAAATTCAGAAGTAATTCATGTTAATTAACTTATATTAAGTCGTGTGGTGACTTCTAATTAATTATAGTTGTTGTCATGTATGTTATGTATGTTTATACAGGTAAATAAAAAAAGTTGTATCGAGCTGAGTTTTCAATGGTTCCTGCACCGATGGATAGTCTTGAGAGCTATCTCGTGGAAGAGAAAAAAAAAAAAAACTTCTGTAAACTACGAAAAATTTCCAAAACCATATAACACATACTCAAGAATTAGTTTTTAATAATTTTATTCCTGAACTTATCATTATTTTTCAAATTAATGAATATCACATTTAATGAAATCAAACTTTATATTTATATACATAAATGTGCATACATATGCCATTATGACCCAAACTATTCAAAGCTGTGCTCTTTATGTGTTCTCTCTTTCTTCTTTCTCACAGGGTTG
Source organism: Meriones unguiculatus (assembly GCF_030254825.1). Lineage (NCBI taxonomy): Eukaryota > Metazoa > Chordata > Mammalia > Rodentia > Muridae > Meriones > Meriones unguiculatus. Next base: position 23,634,470 of record NC_083367.1, on the reverse strand, counting down.
GCATTGCTGTCTTTTCTCAGGCTCTGTCCACTTGGTGTGCACTAGAACAGAAATCAATAGAAGCCGATTCTACTCCCTGACTTAAAGAGGTACAGTAGAGCCTCTCCTGTCTTCTCAAATGCCCGGGGGGCCCCTTTCTGTCCCAGCTGAGAGCCTCCTTACTCTCCTAAGGAAAAGAGAAGCTGTAGAAGACAGCATGTGCTTTCATTCTGCCTCTGCTCTGTTGTGATGGGTGTGGGGATGAGCCCCATCCCTGACTCATACTGTGTCCTTTCTCTGACTGCCATTAATTAAACTTTTCAGTTGAATCACTGTCCTTAACACATGGACATGCTGTACTCACTGTGTTAAAACAAACACGAGCCCTTTTTTTTTGTTTGTTTGTTTTACCTCATTTCCCTGTATCATTCTTTATCTATTGCTCCACATTTCTTTCCCCTGACCCCAAGCAAAACCACACTTTTCAAAGGACTTATTTATTCTCGCTGTCTCCTCAGTCTCTTTTGAAACAACCACTTTAAGCCAGTTCCCATCTCATCCATACTACAGCACTTTGGGGGTTAGCAATAACTCTCACGGTCCAAATCCAATGGCATCGTTCCCATCTGTGTTCATGCTCTCACTCATGGCATTTACTGCCTCTACTTTGAAGCACCATACTCGCCTCTTCTCAGCTTCAACTTTCACTTTTCTTTCTGCTTCAGTCACCATTGTTGTGTTTCTTTTGCTGTTTTTTTCCCTCAGTTCTCCCTAAGATCCAAACACTGGAAGCTTCCAGAACAGTCCTTCATTCTTTCTTTTCTCCTCTCCCCTCCATTTGCCTCCTCTTGCCTTCTTTCTCTTCATCAACTACAAGAAAGGGCTCACATCATTTTGAGCACTTTGTCTCAAATGACTACCCAATCTGGGTCTCTAGTCTTTGCCTCCCTGATCTAGACCACTGCCTTTGCAACAACACTTCCACGGGTCTGAAGGGAGACCGAGCTCCTCAGACAAGACCACCAGAGGCTCACGCTGAGGTCCAGGTGGATAATGAAGGCCAGTCCCCACATTTCAGAGGCCAGTGCTCTTTCTTCAGGTGTATGTGGTGGGGGTTTATGGCAGAGGGGCGACAGATGCCTGCATTCACAGAGGCCAGAAGACAATGCTGGGTTTCCTGCTCTATCATTTTCCACCTTATTCCTGTTACATAAGGTCTCTAATTAAAGCTGGAGCTAGGCTGGCAGCCAGCAAGTCCCATTAATTCTCCTGCCTCTGCTCCTAAAACTAGTGGGGTTACAGGCATTGCAGCCACATGCATGTTTTTGTTTTCTTGCATTGTTTACTTACTTTACATCCCAAGCAAAGCTTCTCCTCCTTCCTCTCCTCCTAGTCCCTGCCTCTTCCCTCCCATCACTCCCACCCACCCCTCCTCCCCTTCTTTTAAGAAAAGGGGAGGCCTCCCATGGATACCAACTAGCCTTGGCACATCAAGTTGCTTCTTCTATTGAGGCTGGATAAGGCAGCCCATTGGGGGAAATGGATCCAAAGGCAGGCAATGGAGCCAGAGATGGAGAGCCCTTGCTCCCACTTTAGGCGTCCTACATGAAGACCAAGATGCACACTGTTACATAAGTGCAGAGGGCCTAGGTCCATCTCATGCACACACTCTGGTAGGCAGTTCAGTCTCTGCGAGCCCTCATGGGCCCAAGTTATTTGATTCTGTAGGTATCCTTGGGGTGTCCCTTGACCCCTCTGGCTTCTTCAATCTTTCTTCCCCCTCTTCCACAGGATTCCCCAAGCTCCATTTACTGTTTGGGCTGTGGGTCTGTGCTTCAGTTTCCATCAGTTTATGGGTGAATCCTCTCTGTGACAGTTATGCTAGGCTCCTGTCCACAAGTATAGCAGAATATCATTAATAGTGTCGGGGGAGGGGACTCACTCTCATGGTATGGGTCTCAATCTAGGCCAGTCTTTGGTTGGCCATTCTCTCAATTTCTGCTTCATCATTTACCCCTGAATATACTGTAGGCAGGACAAATTGTGGGTCTAAGGTTTTGTGGCTGGGTTGTTGCTTCAGTTGCTCCATTGAAAGTCTTGCCCGGGTACAGGCGATGGTAGGTTTAGGAGCCATAGCCCCCATTTTAGGGGTCTTAGCTAGGGTCACCCTCATAGACTCCTGGGAGTTTTACATTATTCTAGGTTTATGACTCATCCACCTCAAATCCAGTTATCTCTCTGAGTAATCTCTCCTCTCTCCCTCTTCCTTATCCTTCCTATTCCCATCTCCATCCCCGACCCAGTCCCATTCCTCCATCAACCCCCAAATGTCTAATCTATTTCCTCTTATCAGTAAGATTCAAGTATCCACACCTGGGCCCTCCTTGTTATTTAGCTTCTTTGGGTTTGTGGTTTGTAGCATGGTTATCTTGTACTTTATGACTAATATTCACTTACAAGTGAATACATATCATGTTTGCCTTTCTGGGTGTAGGTATCTTATCAGGATGACCTTTTCTAGTTCCAGCCATTTGCCTGCCTATTTTGTGATGAATTGTTTTTAATCATGCCCTTGCTTTTATGTGGATGCTGGGAATTTGAACTCAAGTCTTATGCTGTTATAAGAGGTTACCCACTGAGCCATCTATCCATTCCTTTATTCCCATGTCCCTTTTCTGAGACTTTATGGACATGGGGGTTATTAAGAGAAGGAAAGTCAATGGGAATCCACAAATCCATCCTTCCAAGAGGGGAAAGTAGAATGTGAGGACCCTCCAAGATGAGACTGGAGGGTAGACATCTTGAGATTCACGTCTAACCATTCTTGAACTTTCTGGATATCTGTGGCCAATGACAAAGGCCCTCAGCTGAATGAGAACAGGAAAAAAAGCCCAATTTTCCTTTAATTCTGAGCCTACTCATTAACAAATCATGAAAGAATAGTGGCTAAAGTTTATTATTCCCTGTCTCCCACCTGACTCATCAGCAAATGGTGTTAACCCTACCGCCCAGCTGCCTCCTAAATGTGTATCATATCCTTCACACACACACACACACAAAGATCACAATCGTTTCTCTCCTGTTCTGTCTCAAGAAGTTCCATGTTGGCCTTCCTGCTAGGACTGGTTAATCCTTCACTCCCTTCCCCATACACCATAAGAGTGATAACCTTAGGAAGGTAGCCCAAATTTATCACTTCCTTTTGAGGAAGCCCAGGAGTGAATTTGCTGCTCACAACATAAAGCAGACACCATGACCCACAAGGCTTTCGTAATCTGTCTAGTCAACTTCAGGACCTTCTTTTCCCCCTGCCCTGGTTCCCTGAGCTGCAATCCAACAAGGACTCTTCTGCATCTCAAAGACAGACTTAGTATAGTACCAGGTAACAACACATGCCTTTGCTGTGTTCCATGTTCCTTACTGTCCTTCCAGATAGCCACACAAGACCCCTCTTCGTGATTTGAGATTCTTATATCAGAAAGTCCCTGATCATCCAGCTAATCACTCTTTGTCCACTCACCTACTCCACTTTACAGCACTTCTCATTCCTTGGCTTATTTTGTTTATCGTTTATTGTCTCCTCTAGCATGACTATAAACTCCTTTAGAATTGAGACTGAGTTGCTCTCCGTCACACTAAAGTGTATGGTCAAGAACAGGTTAGAAAAGCACCCTAAATGTTGCAGGTTCTTAGAGATAGACTTCATTTGTTTTACTAGAGCAGTAGTTCTCAACCTGTGGGCCATGACCCCTTTGTGGGTGGGTCAAATGAGCTTTTTGCCTAAGACCATCAGAAAACACAGATGTTCACATGATTCATAACAAAATCGCAGTTATGAAGTAGCAATGAAAATAATTTTATGGTTGAGGGTCACCACAAAATGAAGACTGTATTACAGGTTGCAGCATCAGGAAGGTTGAGAACCACTGCTGCAGAGACTCAGAAGGCCATGTTTGACACTGGGGATATGTAAACCTCATAAATAAAGAGGACAAATGGGGGGCCAGCATGTGCTTGGAGGTGGGAAGCTAAGATTCTAGTGCTGCAGTGCACAAAGGGGCCTGGTGGACAAGTAGGCCCCCATTGTTTCAGGGACATATGAACAGCTCTGGGCAAAAGAGCCACATTTGCTATGAGCTCCGGTTTCTCCTCCCACAGAAAATATTTTATCTGATGATTAAGAAACTTTTGTGTTCTGACTGTGAACAACTTGTGGCTCCTGATTTTTTTATATATAGTATAATATGTAGAAGTAAAGGCTCCATTTTCCTTTTTCTTCTTTTTCTTTCCTTTCCTTCTCTTTTATCCTTCCTTGCACTGACTGCTCCAAGCTTCTCTTCCTCTCGAATCTCTTTTTTTGTGGCCTTTTATTGTCCCCCATTAAGGCCAATTTGTGCTACTCAAACATTCTTAGATGGATGAATGTCCTTCAGCTACAGAATGGTTGACTAATCATAGAGTAAGGTTCTAGAAGAAAACTGATTTTTCCTCTCCCAGCAGCTGAGCCCCTCAGCTAGCAGTGAAACTTTGTGCCCAGCTTTTCTCTCCATGCTGGGGTTTGGTCTAGTTTGAGCTGACATAGACCTTGGGCATGCCATGTGCCTCAGCCCTACTGTTGCCAGAAGACACTGTTTCCGTAAAATCATCCACCACCTCTGACTTTTACAGTCTCTCTGCCATCTCTCTTTAAAAAAAAATGGTCACTGGGCATTTGCAGGGGAGATGCTGCATATACACTTCCTTTGGGAATGACCTTTCTTCTCTCTCTTCCCTTCACATGGGCCAAATGTTGATCTCATCATCATCTACTGTAAGCAGATGTTTCTCTGAAGATTGATAAATACCTTAATAATACATGGGTATGATGCTCAGTCAATAGGAATTGGTTTAATAATTTTTCCATTTACCCTCATAATCACAGGAAGATGTTTCTTAGGGCCTATAGCTTGCCTAGCCATAGGATCTTGGCCCCTTAATGATACCAATAATGGGTTTCCTTTTAAAATACTTTTTTTCTGCCAATGTCCAACTTCATCTTCAGAGCTAATCTTGTATTACACCTGCTTGAAGTGACCGCCTGAGTCCTCATGGTTATCTTCTTCTCTTCATATTCATTTCAATGCAACAGAGGTAGTCTCCAACAAGGATGTAGACTCAACAAGTGAATCTCACCTCAGACCTTCCTCAGTCACTGGGGTAAGAATCAACCTTCTCCGTGACTGTTTCCTCCTTTTCATGTGGATTTATTCTCTCAGCATCCTTCACACTGTCTCTTACTCAGCATCTCCCGTGAGCTTGAAATTAGTTAGTCAATCCCAACAGATTTTCTAGGCTTTTCTTCTGTGGCTTTTTGTTAACTGACTGCTTATATTTTTTTTTACTTTAGAAACATGGAAGCCATTAGCAAGTTCCATCTGTCCTCAGATCATAACTGAGAACATCTGAGCTTCAGGATGGCCCTCCTCACTGCATTACTGGTAAGTGGATGGGTTCTGTTGTTTTCTGAAGTAGGGAGTCATGCTGAGGCTTGTAACCTTCATGCTGGTGTCCTTTCTTCATGCCTGCCTCAAATACTGCAACAACGCTCTTTCTGTCCTACACTCCTTCCTCTGCAAACCCTTCAAGTTTTCTGCTGGGTTTCAGCTTTGGAAAACAGTAAACCAGAAAGTGATTCCTCTTATACCCATCCAAAGGCCCAACCCCTGAGATGGCTTTTTTAACAGCAAGAAAGGAAAAGGAAGAGTCAGAAAACTTCAAATGTGACATAATGTGTGTGATAGCTTTTGGTAACATGGGATTATTCACTGGAGTGTTTGGAGTGAATTCACAATGGTGGGTTTATTTAATCCCACTTGAGATTGCTGTAGTCTAGCCTCCATTATCTTGTATGACATCACAGAAGAACTGCCTTTTAAACTTGGCCTTGCAATTTGGAAGAAGAAAACATATATCTGAGGAGTACATTTAAAAAGTAATTTATTATAATATTTTGTGTTTACGACAGAACAGTAAGAAAAAATAGAATAAACACAGACAAGTAAAGGTTAAATTTTGACCTTTAAATTCATGGGGAATTTAGCTTGGAGTAAGAATTGTGTTCAGGAACCATCTGGCCTGTGGTGGACATTTACGTGTGTGTGTGTGTGTGTGTGTGTGTGTGTGTGTGTGTGTGTGTGTGATTAATACGACATTAAAAAAATACTTATCTGGAAAAGGAGCAGAATTGAAGCTGTTTGTCTTTTTGTCACTAGGGTGGCACAGGAAAACCCATGCAGGTGTTCCTCAACTTATTTTGTACACACACATCGCTAAATCCATGAATTGAAGATGAATTCAGTGCAGCTAACCTGCCCAGCATCTTAACAACGCAGCACAGTACACACAGGAGTTATTTGCTCCTGTGATCACATGGCTGAGTGAGAGCCAGAGCTGGACCCTGTCTTAACACCGAGAGGATTACACTTCATATCGCTATCAAAGGAAAGCTCAAAACTTAAAATTCTACCAGGATCTCTATCAAGTACATACCTCTTCAACAAATCAAATCAATATAGGTTATGAACTGTCTTCTCTCCATTATTTTACTCTAACTTCTAGTTCTGGAAGTATATTTTCCCAAAGTACATATATGTTCATATCTATGTTCTCATGGTAAAATTAACAATACATCGATTCTTACAGTATTGGTGAAGCATCTTTAGAAAAGACTGTGGAAGTTCTACAGCTAAACTTTTGCATTCACAAATTGTTGGTAGGCTGACTCATGGATTCTCTCCTGTATGTAAAGTATTTCGGAGCAGTAGAGATTATTCTTAGTCATGCTCCCTGGAATAGAGCTTTGCTTTAAGCAAAACGCCTCCTCTTTGATTCTTCAACACCACTTGCTTTTCGTAGATTGGCTCATGTCCTCTTTGCACTTGCATTTCATCAAAGTAGAGATGTGAATGATGATGATGGTGATGATGATGGTGGTGGTGGTGGTGATGGTGATAACCATCTTCTTACCTAAAGAACATAATATGGACACAAATATAGTTATAGATGTGTGTTATCAAATAAACCCTACAAGGATTGACCTGTATCTTGGGTACAAAAAACAAGACTGAAATACTGAATTTTTTAGTAATATCAAAATTGGGTGTCACTAGCTACTAGATATACAAGATGAATGAAAAGTTTATGTAGCCCTGGGGGTTCAAGGAAAACAGTCACACTTGTGCATTGGAGAGGACAGAATTCAATGCAGACCAGCCCAGGAAATGCCAGCTCATTTACATGGCAACTCCTCATCTTTAACTTGAGAATCCTGGGAGCAGCTGTGTGTTTCTATTTCTTTCCAAAATTTGGTCCATGCTCCATCTTGACCCACTCTGCAGTCTGGAAGACTGTTTCACATCCTCTCCGTACCTGTCATGCCTGTGAAGATCCTAACATCATCTCCCTTCAGTGCTGCAATAGAAGACACATGGAGGCCTTGCCAACTATGCTCAGCTTGTCCAGTGTGTTGTCCTTCTGGACATCTCTGCTCTCTGAGAGTCCCTCCACCTCTTTCTCTCTTTTGAGATTAAATCAATCATGTTAAACTCTTCTGTGTTTCTATTCCTAGCATGGGATGGGTGTAGAGTTCTTTCTGTTCCTCTGTTTATATTTAGCCATCCTTTTCATATTTTAGAGAGTAAAATTAATATTTTTGGATCAGACACCGAGTAAAAAAAAAAAAGGTTTTTAGTTTTGCTTTTTTGTTTTTTAAGAAATAAAAAAGTCTTTGGAATGTTAGGCCACAATCTTGTTTGTCCTTGACAATTTTTTTTCCTGGTTGTGGGACACAGAGAAGGCATTTGCTTCAGCTGCTCTATGTGGTTGTGGCAGATATTCTTTTTGATTATTATTCATTTTACATCCTTGCTGTAGTCCCATCCCTGCTCTCCTGCCTCCAAGTACCCCTCCTTTTGCTTCCCCCCTTTTTTTCATAATAGGGGAGCCCCCTTTCCCATCTTCCCCAGCTCATCAAGTTGCATCAGAACTGAGCATGACCTCTTCCCCTGTGGCATGACAAGGGAGTCTCACCAGGGGTAAGTGATAAAAAAGCTGGCAGGGGAGTCCATGTCAGATGAAGTCCCACTTCTCTTACTAGGGAGCCCACTTGAAGCCTAAGCTGCCCATCGGCTACATCTTTGTAGGCGGCCTAGGTCCAGTTCCTGCAAGGTCCTTGGTTGATGCTTCAGTCTCAGCAAGGCCCTCTGGGCCCTGGTTAGTTGATTCTGTTGGTCTTCTTGTGGAGCTTCTGTCACCTATAAGTCTTTTTCTCTTTCCTCCCACTTTTCCACAAGACTCCTTACGCATTGCCCAATGTTTGGCTGTGATTCTTGGAATCTGTTTTGAGACGCTGCTGGGTAGAGCCTCTCAGAGGACAACTCTGGCAGGCTTTTGTCTGCAAGCTTAGCAGAGTATCCTTCGCAGTGTCAGGGGTTGGCACTCTCAAATAGGGTGGGTCTTTGGCTGGGATAGGCATTGGTGAGTATTCCATCAACCTCTACTCTATCTTTAGCCCTGCACATCTTGTAAGCAGGGTAAATTTAGGGTCAAAGTTTTTGTGGGTGGGTTGGTGGTCTCCATCCTCTGCTAGGAGACCAGTGTAGTTAGAGGGTGTCTTCTTCAGTCTCTATGTCTGAATGGAATATGTTCTTATTCCACTATAGACACAATCAAGATGATTGCCTTCTGTTATGGAGCATCAGAGACAGAGGAGTTGCAAATGGAAGGTTTCAGAGTTTATTTGTCAACAGTACAATGAACAAACTTCTTCCAAAGGAATTAAATAAAAATTAAGTCATCTACTGAGCAATGTGATTTTTGCCAATTGAAAATTAGGATACTAACTATTTGTAAATAATAGAGGAACATACTGTGTCCAGGAAATTAGGATGAATAATTTGGAAATGCAGCTGTGTAACATGCGTATGATGTTCAGATTAATATGAATGTGTCTGGCAGCATGTTTGTGTGCTTATGTTCTTGATACTCAAATATGATGTTATTGACATGATGACCAGAGGAAGTTAGAAAGACCATGGTTTGGGTAACAGTTTGGTAGAATCAACTTTCTTTCAAACTATTTTGATGCCTCAGCTGTTAAGCTATTAAACAACTATTTATTCTAATGGGCAAACTTGATCACACCTTTCAAAACTGTTCATTGAAACCTTTATTGGAGGGAAAGAAATGAAAGCTTTTCTTAACCTTTCATTCAAAAAAAAAAAAAAAAACTTCCATGGCCTGAGTTCTCTCTTCTCTCCCCCTCTGTCTCTTCCTCTCCCTTTTTCTCTCTCCCTCTCTCTCTGTCTGTATATCTCTTGCTCTCTTGCTCTCACTCTGGCTCTCTCACTCTTTCACTCTCTCATGCTCTCTTCTCAGAGTTCTTCTGGGCAGACAGAACAAATTTGAAGGAGGAGGTTGTTTTTCCTCACTGTTTCAGACCATCATGGTTTAGACCACCATGGTGGGAAGCCATGGCCTCTGGTACAGCTCCATCTTTAGTGGTAGAAGTGGTTCCTCACACCTTGGTGAACCAGAAAGCAAAACCCTCAACAAACCAGAACTGGAAACAAAAAACTCACCTTCCAGGTTCATCCCTAGAGACTCACTTTTGCTAGTGTGGCCACAATCTGGAAACTCTGCTACCAGCTGGGAACCAAGTGTGCCAAATACATGTGCTGCTGCAGGACATCTCACATTCAAATAAGATGTCCAACTTGTAAAACGAGAGGGCTCTCTTAAAGGGTTAGTAAACAACCTTCTTACTTCCAAGGGTTTAATAGTCTCTACTCAACTGAACCAATTAGAAATTAGAATCAAAATAAAACTAAAGTCACAATTATTTTGTTCCTTTCAGTTAATATGAGAAAGAGGAAAAATAAAGAAAATGACATGTTTTTAGAGGCTGTAGTCAATAAAAAACAAATGTGGTAGAGAAGGAGAGAGGGGGGATTTGAAATGATGAAGTGGGAATTGATAGAGTGTCAACATCTAGGAGCTGGTTTGGCTCTGTGCTCTGCCTGCATGCTGTTCTTATGAGCTTCTCCACAGCCAACTTGGAGAGCTGATTCTACAGCATGCTCATATGGAATCTACTGCGAGAAACTGGAGTCAAGTCTGTCCCAACCCTCAGCAGATGGTACTAATAGAGTGTGATGAGACTGAGATATGATTATAATGATGATGATGATCTTGATCTTGATCTTGATAAAGAAGAGAAGGAACATTCTAGCACCTCGGATTCAAAATTCCACAGCAGTCCTTTCCATTCCTCATTAACCTTCCGGTTAACTATTGGAAAAAATTTCTTAACGTTCTAGGAAATCTAGGAAATGAATAGATATTTATGAATGTGTCCATGACTGTGCGTTCCAAATGTTGTTCCTCTCATATGTGGACCCTTGAAGAAGTAAGTACTAGAGTCATTTCTTAGTTCACTCTTGATGCTATGACAAAATTCTGTAAGGTGAAAACAGCCTCTAAGTAAAGAGGCTACAAAGCCCAAGGTCAAGATACAAATAAATTCAGGGTCTGGTAAGGCCTTCCCTCTAACAAACATCTACTCACACTTCCTCCCAAGTGTCATTTTTATTAGAGACTTGATAGCCTTTACATTCATTAAAAAGGTCATTGAGTTCTTTTTTTTTTTTAAATCCTGCTTTTATTAGAAGTACATTTCATCCTTTCAGATATTCTCCAGAGGTATAAGAAGCTTGTCATAAATGAGAGTCTCATCTAAATTTTCAACTGTTTAGACTTAAGTAATTTATAAGAGACAAGCTATGTAATGCCTGATTTTTCAGCTTTGAAATATCAAATGTTAATATCAAATATCACTAGGACAATGCTTGAGAATTTTCCATTAGAAACAAGTTTAAATTAACCTAATTCAGTAGAAAATTCCATATATATATGAAAAATCCATATATATATATATATATATATATATACATACACATATGAAGATGATCCAAATAAAATCCTCAAATAATGGGGAGACAGAGTCCCAGCTGGCCATCTCTTGTCACCAAACAAAGTTTCTAATACCAGTATTGCATTACATCTAATTGAGTTATTAGCCAAAGGGGCCCTGCATGAATTCCTAAATAACCCAGTCTGTAGCCAAGACTATAGGTTGTTCTTTATAAACCGACAGCAAGGCCCCATGGCTGAAGACAACACCTAGATAGCTCATTGACCATGGGGATATCAAGCTGGTACCTACAGAGAGCCTTCACCCCTGTGTTCCAGCCTTTGGTACAAGAAATTATTCTGGATGATATCAAAACAGAGACATAAACACCAAACCAACCACAAGCCCTTTATCTACAATGGTGCCCTTCCTACAAGATATGCTTCCTGCAATTGTAACACAAAGCTTCTAAGGAGTTACCAACCAATAATTGATTTGACTTCAGGCTGACCCCACAAGATGGAACTCATCCCTGACGCTGCTTGGATGACCTGAGACTAGGTAGCTCGGGGACCTAGGGTAAAACTAAATAATACTGGTCTGAAAAAAAATGGAGGAAAGAAAGAAACAAACAAAGAAAATGTAGTGTTAAGATGACTCCTAATGATATCCTGCTGTATTCATAGATCAGTGCCTTGTTCAGCCTTCCTCAGAAAAACTTTTTCCTGCAATAGATGGGAACAAATATAGAGACCCACAGCCAGACATTACTCAGCTAGTAAGAGACCTTGGAACACTCAGTCCTAGATGGGATGTCTCCATCGAGTTCCTCCCCCGCAGAACTCAGGAAACCCTGTGGAAGAGGAGGAAGAGAAAGTATAAGGGCCAGAGGGGACGGAAGACACGAAGAAAACAAGGTACTCTAAATCAACATGAGCAAAGCTTACATTAATTCACAGAGTGACACAGCAGACAGGGTCTAAGTCTGTGCCATGTCCTCTGTTTATATATTATGACTTCCAGTTTAGTGTCTTTATGCGATTCTTGAGTGTTTGGACAGTGGCTTTCTGATTATTGGACCTTCTCTTGGGCTCTTTTCATTCTGTGGGTTTGTCTTGTCCAACTTCATTATGATAGTTTTTGTTTTATCTTATTATATTTTATTTTGTTATATTTTTGAATGAATGACTGACTGACTGACTGAATGAATGAATGAATGAATGAATGAAAACCTAGCCACTAGGGTAAAGGTTAACAACTGAACTGTCACTTACACCTGTCAGGAGAGAAGAAATCAGTTTTCTCCAATAGAGTGGCACTGGATAGATCGACCACTCCAGGGCAGGCCTCCTGGGCAGGAGTGGTTAACAAACATATAATGGACTCCATAGTTGCTGGGTTTTGTTTTTTGTTTTTTGTTTTTTCCTGTGTGCCTTTATTTGATTACAGTTTGGTATTTTGTTGTTGTTTTTTTGTTTGTTTGTTTGTTTGCTGTGTGTGTATAGTTTTTGTTTTCTTGGTTTTGAGGGGGTTTTGTGGTTGTATTGTGGGTTGTCCTTTTTTTTTTTAAGAAAGAACTTTAAATAGTATTTTTTTATTTATTTTATTATTTTATTTATTTATTTTATTATTTAACAATGTATATTAATTGTATCTAGCTCTAAAACCTTTCTCCAGATTCCCATAATGCCACCAGCATGTCTTCCTTTCAGCTTCATGTGCTCTTTGTAATGAGTTTCTGTAGTGCTGCCTGTATGTGCTGGCTGTGTGGCCAGCCACTTGGACACAAGAAACGTATGAACAGTAGCCTGTCCAGAAGAGATTCACTTTCTCACCCTTAGCAGACCTCTGTTGCCAATGGCTACTGTGATAGGAATGGAACCTGAAGGACCCTCTCCTATGCATGTTGGATTTTTACCAACTAGATTATCTGCAGGTCTTGCGCAGTTAACCCCAACTGCTTTAAGCTGACACCTGTGCCTCATGACCAGAAGTCAGCATAGCACAGCTCTCCTTACTCTTCATTACTTCTTCCTTTCAGCAAAGTTTCCTGAGCCTTCGATGGTAGGAGCTTCATACAGAGAACTCACCCACAGCTGAGCACTCAAAGCTAGTTATACTCAGCTCTTTGACCAAAACTGAGTCTGTGTTGATTACTACTCAGTTGAAAACAAAGCTTCTCTGACAAAAGCAGAAAACAGCATATATAAAATGTGGCTTGACAGCCTGACCATTTAGCAAAACGGCAAGCTTTTGGTCAAAAATATAACAAAACAAAATATAATAAGATTAAACAGAAACTATCATAATTCTATTTTATACCAGGCATGGCATTTCCCCAGTAAAGTGGGTCTCATATCCTACCAGCAAGGAGCTGGTTACCCCTGTAGAAACCATGCCACTCTTATACCAATAGACCAATATTTTGTATGCAGGGTCTAGTACTGGATGACCACCAATGTCCTTTCTCCCCTCAGTGGCCTACAAAAGCCCCTTCTACCACTTAGCTAGCCTGCAGAAAATGTTTCCTGGTCAGGTCCAACTGCAGCTAAAGTGTGGTCTTTTCAGAAATAGGATATTGCCATCCTATTATGGCAAACAGTTATGGGAAACAGCCAAGAGCAATGGGAATAGCTTGCGATGCTTTTGGGTGCCACAGAAGGTGTTCAGTGTGTGGCATTCTTTCATTGCCTGTTATCTGAGGGCATCATTGTCCACCCATGTGGCACACTTCTGTTCAAACTCTAGAAACCATAAATATGATATGAAATATCATCCATGTCATAGAGTTTCCACCATTGCAACAAAACCACCATGACCAAAAAAGTAGCTTGGGAAGGAAAGGGTTTATGTGGCTTACACTTCCTCATGGTAGTCCATCGTCAAAAGAAACCAGGACAGGAGCTCAAACAGGCCAGGTATCTGGAGACAAAAGCTGTTGCAGAGACCATGGAGAGCTGCTGCTTACTGGATTGCTCCCCATGGCTTGCTCAGCCTGCTTTCTTATAGAACCCAGGACCACCAGCCCAGGAATGAACGATATGCTGGATCCCCCGCCCCCGCATTGATCACTAATTGAGAAAATGCCTTACAGCTGGATGTCATGGACGCATTTCCTCAACTGAGGCTCCTTCTGCTCTGATGACCCTAGCTTGTGTCAAGCTGATACACAAAAGCAGCCAATATAATATAATATGTTATGATATGATGATATGATATATAACAGTGTGTAAATATATGCACTATAATTAGCTTACAGACTAGTAGATTTCTACATGACATCTTCATGTTTTAGCTCATATATCCCTTTCCTCTCCTCTTTCCAATGTCCCTATCTTTTATTTTAAACCTTTAACCCCAATTATTTCTTTCGCTTTTCTTTCACTCCCCTTGTGTTCTACTATTCCCTCTAATTGATCTTTTTCTGGCTCAGAAGATTGCGCGCTTCCATATAGCTTTTTAAACACTTTTTACCTTGTTCAGCTTTCTGTCAGTACCTCAGTTCCCCACCCTAAATCCCTCTCCACACTTAACAGAGTGAATTATAAGGGAGTTTGCTTCATCTCTTCATAGCTCAGGTTATGCCAAACAGGTCCATCCTGTAGTAAGTGTTGTAAAAATTTACACTGTCTTCTTTCATCTGTTCTTTTTCTTACTCCATCTTAGGGCTGTTTTTGTTTTTGTCTTACATTGCTTCGTTTTTCATTTTTTTGTAGTGGTGTGTGTGTGTGTGTGTGTGTGTGTGTATCAGCTCAAGTTGGCTTCAAGTTTGCAGTCCTTCCCTTGGCCTCCCCAGTGCTGGATTACAAGACTGCACCATCATTTCTAGCTCTCCTGCTTTATAATTTCCCTTCCTTTGCATTACAATATTTGTATTTGAAACTTAGATAGTATCCCCTTTGACCAGAGCCTCCAATGCCACCCACGAATTATTTAAGCGGCACTCCGTGAGAATGAGCCCTTTGCATGAGCGTCATCAACAAGCAGGCCGTGTGCTCCATAAAATGTCTATAGATCACCACTCCGCAGCTCTATCTGGAGCTTTCCATCTTTTCATTTGGGCATTATTAATTGTTTCAATTATTGTTATTGAAAGAGTCCCAAAAGATTGCAGTGTGATCAGAACAAGAGTACAAACATTTTAGCAAATATATCAGCTGTTATGAAATAAATTGCTGTTCCAGAGCCAACTTGTGATTGTAAGCCATGTTATGCAATAAAATAGAAACACCCCTAAGTGGACACAGTCCTTTATTATCTTTTCAGATTAAATTATAGCATTGTTCCAATGATTTTTTGGTATGTGTGCTACTTTATCTTCATTACAAAGGAAAAGATTTGGATATGGGCTTTGGAGAAAATTATGGCCTCATTGAGCACAAATAAATTACATGTGGCCCATTAAAACATGCCAGTGTGATTCAGACAGCATTTACTAGTGGTGCTTGCTTTAGGGTTCATCTTGTTTTCACATCATTTCATTGTGCTCTGTTTACCCTCATATAAAATTCCTTCTCTCTGGTGAATTGTCTGCTTTGATTTTTTTATCTTGGTACTTTGCTCCCAAAAGGTAAATTTTCAACTGTTGTCATTTGCGATTTAACATCTGATCCTGATCTCACAAGAATCACCAATAGCCTGGACCATGCTTGGTGGCATATAGGATGGTGATGATGCATGAACACTCAGAGAAACAAATATCCCTTTTCAAGGTGAATTTATTATGTGTCTTTGTGCTCTGTGCCAACAGAAAAAAAATTAAAGGAAAAAAGAAAAGGTTGTGTCTGAGCTAACCCAATAGTTTGAAAAGTTTTTTAAAGTTAAAAAAAAGTCCAAGACTGATATATTTTAGTTTGTTTCACATAATTTAACTTTAAAGACAAATTTACTTGATGCATGAATTTTCTTATTTGTCTTAATAAGTATCATAGATATAGAAACTCTTTTTTTGTTTTGTTTATTTATTTTTTTAAATGTAACCTTATTATTTATTTTTATTTCTTATGCCAAAATACAGAACGCTTCAGTCATAGAGTTATATCAGAAATTTAAAACATTCAGGGTTTTTTTTTCTCCTAAAAATCAATATGTTGATATCACTAGCCAAGTACAACTGGCTTCATATTTTGAACATGTTTCCAAAATTTTTTATTTCAACAGCAAATGTTCTCAAAGGAAGAAGTAACTTAGCAGTCTACAAGCTACAGTATGCATTTCCTGGGAAAAATAATACCTTTCTAAGAGACAGGCAAGCTTGGAGGATCTGAACAAACCACTTTTCGATCATCCACTTTTTACAGACATCTTACAAATGGTCATTCACCAATTTTACAAATAAAAAAAAAAGTAAGCTTCTTACTCTTGACTGGTCAAAAAAAAAAAAAAAAAACTTCTGAAAGTGCTTTATATGTCTATTGATGTCTGGCAAGGAAAAAAACAGGGTTTAGAAGCTGCTAAATATTTATTTCACAACTGGATGGATCTGCAGCCTGCCAGACATGTTAGTATCGGCTTGATGTGATATCAATTTAAATTCCTGTGATTTCAAAATAATATGCTGTTGCTGCTGCTGCTGATGGTGATAACACTACCTCCGGAGATACATTGTGAGGATGGGGTAGGGTGTGGCCCTGGGGTACCGACACAGTTTCCCCAGTGGTAGTCTGTTGTGATCAGGGTGTAATGTGATGGTAGCTCTGATGGCTGGATGGTGTGCTGGCATGACATGGACTTACATGATTACAACAGCAGGAGCAAGGGTGTGGCTTGTCACCAGTGTGGCCTGAGGATGGTAGAGTGCGGGGTCTGTAGACAGCTCACGTTCTCTGGCTGATACAGGGTTTTGTGAGCAGAGTGATTCTAGAAGACCAGAATCTTAAGGTAAAGCTCTGAACTGGCTCTGAGTTTCCTGGAGTGAGTGACTGATGTAATTTCATTTAAAGGTTCTGATGATTCATTTCCCCAAAGTAGAGGCGGAACAGGCAGTCCACACTGCAGTGGGGTTAGTAATATGCAAATTTCGTTGAGTGTTTTTGATTGAAGACTTATGCATGTGCCTTTCTGGGTCATCATATACCCAACGCCTTAGAACCACCTAGCAAAATAAGGAAACAACTGGAATTAGGTGGTTATTCTTCTGTGTACTAGAGAAAGATGTGGTTGGGGGAGATCCGTGGCTTAAATTCCCAGCTTAAGCTCCATGTTTGTCCTGAAACCCTTTGGTGACATTGGTGATGTTGCTGAAAAATCAAACTTTGTCTCATCCTGTGAGTTACAGAATAACAGCAGAAACTGAATTTCCAGACTTTCAGGATGCCTCTTGTTGGAGTAAGGGTGTTGACTTCAAATAAGTTGTACCCTATGAGTTGGAATAAGAATGTGTTCATGGATCCCCTTCAAGATTGGGATGCAAAACTCTCAGTTTCTGCACAGCTTGTTACATGAACAGAGGTAAACTTTGTGAATATGATGGTGGAATTTGACTCTGTTATTTTAAATTTTTTATTTTTATTAATTACAGCTTAATCACTTTGTATCCAGCTGTAGCCCCATCCCCTCCCAATCCCACCTTCCCTCCTTCTTCTTCTCCTATGCTCCTCCACCAGTCCAATGATAAGGGAGGCCCCCCTCCTCTTCCATCTGATCCTAGTCTATCAGGTCTCATCAGGACTGGCTTCTTTGTCTTCCTCTGAGAACTGGTAAGACTGCTCCCCCCTCAGGTGCAGGTGATCAAAGAGCCAGACCCTGTGTTCATGTCAGAGATGGTCCCTCTTCCTATGACTAGGGAACCCACTTGGACACTGAGCTGCCATGGGCTACTTCTCTGCAGGGGTTCTACGTTGTCTCCATGCATGGTCCTTGTTTGGAGTATCAGTCTCAGAAAAGACCCCTGTGTCTTAACTGGAGCATTTATAATAGCTTGCCCGAAGGTCTTAAAGATACTCCTGATTTTTCCCAGGGCCCACCTTTTCCACCCTTCTGAGAACTTCAATGACCATTAGAGTCTATAAAACGAGGTATTTTGTATGACTTATGAGAATTTATATTATATTAAATTACAGCACAGTTTTTATTTAAATAAGCAGAGACGCAAATAAAATATGTGGCATGCCTCTCAAGGTAAAGGGTAATTATAGGAGGGATATAAAGTGGAATCACATCAAATTTACGGACACAGTCCCCTAAGCACAGGTTCTGTCTAATGTAGTTTAAGTGGTTACAAAACACTCTACTACCTCATTTGATTGACTAAGGACCCAAAAGTGAGTTTAAAATGTATCCTAGCGCACTTGTTTGATATAGTAGAAGAAAATGTCAAATGGCATAGGGAAAGTGTATAATAGAGTGGACTGGTTATTAAAAACTTGTTCACCCACCATGAAAGAACACATCTTTCATTACTGCTAACTATTCCTATTACTGTTAGCAGTAATTTTAGGAAGTCAGTTTGACAGGGTTGTACACATTTATAATCCAAAAATAGTAGGCAGAGAGATAGGAGGATCATTCCAAGGTTGAAGAGACTTCACTTCAGGCCAATCAAGGCTATGTACAGGGCCCTGTCCAAAAATCATTGTGAGGACACCTCCGGAAACCCTAAGAGATTAAGTGGTCTTTCTTCTTTATGGGCCAGGAATCATAGTAGGGTCTACAACTAGAGAACGGAAATTCCTTCATATCATAGGACACTGGGATCCTAAGGTGCTGGGAGTCAAGTTGTGTATTTAACTAGCATGTATAAAGCAGGCATGGCCGTTGCAGTGGGCAGGAAGGCAGAAACAGTAATCAGAGTAGTCTCACGGGCAGGAATCTGTGGGATAGTGAGGGGCCCTTTTTAAACCCTATTTTAATTGGTGTATTTTATTCCTCTCCCTCTCTTCCAACCCCTGACTCTTGGTAGGAACGAAAGGTTAGAAGGAACAGGTGTTATAGAGCTCTTTACTTCTTCTGGCAGTTTAGGGGCATTGGGTTCTTTGGGTCAATACCAATCTCAGTCATCAGGATATCTCCAACTTCTTGTCAAACTGCATAAACAGCAACCAGGAGCCGAGGGGGAGGGGGGGAGAAGCAGCCGCAGCCTTCTTTCTGGGAGTGTCTCCTAGAAGCCTCCTCAAGTGTTCTCCTCCTCCTCCCCGTCCTCCTCCTCCTCCTCTTTCTTCTTCTTCTTCTTCTTCTTCTTCTTCTTCTTCTTCTTCTTCTTCTTCTTCTTCTTCTTCTTCTTCTTCTTCTTCTTCTCTTTCTCTCTCTCTCTCTCTCCATCCCTCTCCTCCAAGTGTCTTCAAAGTGTCCTCTTCTCTGACGGAGATCTTCCTCTCCCTGAGCTCTGGTGTTTATACTATCTCCAAGAACTCAGAATTCAACTAACTTCAGCTGGTTAGCTAACTAACACCCCTCTCTTCACCACACAAAACAATTATCAGCTGTGAACATGTGAACAAACCTCAGACTTGGGATTAAAACAAAAACATATTTATAGAACATAACTGAGCTTTTAAAGAAACCAAAATTTCCACTACAGTGTAAGTCAATATACCATTGTGTCTCTAGAGAAAAAAATTAGTGGGCAACTAAACTGTTGCTTGATCTGTATAACCAGGCAAGCTCTAGGTCTAATGAACAGAAATTCCATTTAGGGAATCATCACCATAGGATAAATAGGCACAACTGAACTAGTTTACGTCAGAACACCTACAGTCAAGATAATGCTCCGTCTCATATAGGAAAGATGTGACGACCAAGTCAAAATTTTAGGCTGTTAGTTTTCGCCCTGTCTCTACCAGTGTGACAGCTGGGAGGGTTGTGCGTTGGGGAAAGGGAGGTGATAAGACTTTGTGTGGATTATTCATGCTGCCTATTTTTATTAATTCCTGGAGACCTCAAAGATTGCTGTGACCTAGCAGAGTGCGGAAGGACTTTTGCTGGTCAGGTGGTAAGTGTAGTTTACCTGCAGGTCAATGAGCTTATCCTGTGGCTGTTTCCCCAGTTCCAGATTGCGTAACTGGAATGACTCCACTGAGGAAGCAGCAGGATGCCTGCACTGTTTTCTATGAACTATGTAAGTGTCATAGTTCACGCTGAGTGTGTGCTACAACAACTACTGTGTGCTATGACAACTATTTGCACATATAAAGCTAATGAGAACTAAAAGCAAGGTTGTGTTTCTGCAGAGACTGACACCTAGTTTCTCCATCAGGAACTTTAATGGCTCAGAGGCGACGATTCCTTCTGTATACCCATCCATTCATTCACGTCACTGATTCAGCATGTATTGAGGACACGTGCCACTTGGTGGACTGTCAAAAGCTTAATCAAGTAATAACTTCTATTGCAGCTGTTGTGCCAAGTGTGATTTCAGGGCTTCAGAAAACTGTGAATACAGTCTCTTGGGCTTTTTATGTGACTTTTGAACTGATAAGCATTTTCCCCCAATGCCTATAAATGAGAGCAGAAAGGCAGTCTGTTTCCAGCTGACCAGACTGACTACACATGCTCACTTATCTACCTCAGGTGTGCATCACTTCTCTAGCCCTATGTCCTCCTCAGCTTGATTGTTCATTCCCCCCATATATTTCACTTACAACAACGACATTGTGTTGAATAGACCTCATGAGTATAAACTAGCAACTGTATATGTATTTGTAAGACATTTGTGATTCAGAGAAAGGAAAATAATGTGAAAAAAAAAACAAATTAAGAGTGTTCTTTCTCACTAAAATGTCTCAGAACTCAATGACGAGAGAAGTTGAGACACTCTTAGTAAGTTATAAACAAGAGACACCTTGAGGAAGACCATGTCCTGTAATTAAGTCTATGGGAAATGGCGATCCAGTTCTAGCAAGACTGTTAGCCCCAATTATTTAAGAATGAATATTAAAAACTCCCTCCTACAGATAAAATAAATGACAGTTCTAAGAACCTGTTGGCATCAAAGAAATGAATAGTGATGCACATTTTATAAATATCAATTATGATTAAATATCAGCTGAAGAAATGGGAACTCTAATACTTATTGATGCCTTTATTTAATTACGAATGTTTGTTCACATGTCTAACAATTATTTTAAATTTCTTCTTTCACCTGTCTTCTCTTCCTTTAACTAACATGTGTCAACTTTACCATACTATGTTAAATTACAGATCAAGGAACACCATCCAAGGACTTCACACTCTCTTAGCATGTTTGGGACCATACAGATGATAGGTGGCTTATGTTACACATGAGTATAATGGATATGTTTTTCTCTGTTATTTTTATGTAGCTATTGAGTATGAGTTCAAGTGACAGAAATGGAAGTCAACTGGGAAGGAGGCAGCTGTGGTGGTCAGATGGCTTTATGTGTCTATTCAGCTGACCTAAGTATCTACTTTTTTTTTTTTTTCAATGCAGTTTATTCAGGAACCTTGAACAATCCTCTGACCCTGGGGAAAGCCAGCCCACAGCTTAAATAGCCTCTGGGTAGCCAACCCCAGCGTGCCACGTGGGCAATGCAGATAGGTCCACATACATGGAAGCAAGCCAGATCCTCAGCCTTAGCCAAATGTGGAATTGTTCATGACAGAGAGCACCCACCGTCAGGAAGGTGGAAGGCGGAAACCAGCTCCATCTTTAAGGCATAGCATTCCGCAGCTCTCTACAGTTCCCCCTTTTTGTTTTAGACGCATCAGGCAAGAGTAGAGGTCTGATCTCTGATATTAGAAATAAATTGGGACTTTGTACTGATGTTCATTTAGGTGTCATCCATCCAAAGAGCATCAGACCCGACCGATACCTTTTTCTCAGAGGCGGGAACATCAACCCGCATGCAATCAGACATGCTCTTCTCTGGGTCCAAAGCAGCTGACCCTGAGTGCAGTGCTTAGCCTCGCATCCTGAGTGTAACATTTTAGCTTTTTATGGTAGCCAACCATGCTTGGGGAGACTGTCCTGCTTCAATGGCTGTAAAGGCCTGAATGGTCATGGCTGCATTACGCTGTTGTGAGACTCTAATCTTGCATATATACCACAGGCAAACCAAGGAGACCAACACCAGAAGGCCTGCTAACGCTCCCATGCCTGCCCATTCCTTTAGATGATTCATGGCTGCAGCAATCCATGATGATAATCCTGTGGCTAGTCCTGCATCCACTCTGGTAGAATTTTGATGGTGTTCAATCAGAGGATTGACCTCGTGCAGGAGCAAATTGATACCCTATGGCAAATCGCTCAACTTGGCTGTCAATGAAAATATGCTGGACTTTGAGTCACTAGCATATAACATGAGAATTTTTCCTGTGCTGCAAATCTGTCTAAACAATTGTTGAGCTATATTTTAGGTAATTGGACTGGAGAATTCGATACTACGATGGAGCAGCTGAGAGTGGCCATTGTCACAGTAAGTATCTACTTTTAAAGCAAAAGATAATCTAGGTTCTGAGTTGAAGACCTTTTTTCAGATAAACACAAATTCTATAGCCAGTTGACTTTAGCCAGAAAGATAATCAAAAAAAGGCTTTAGATGAGCACTGTGGCTTGCTGGAGGAAGGAGAAATTCTGTCATTCATAGTATATGCTGGGATCTCCCTGGATTCTTCTCCTGATAGCGGCATTATGGAATATGGATTTGCTTCAACAACCATTAGAAATGCATAAGGTAATTCCTCATAATTCATATCTTAGTATATCTTACTGGCTACATTTTTCTGACCGAAACAACATATCAAGGAAACCAGCACAAACACAGAGCCTTCCTTGGTCATCTTTTCACCTGCCCAACATCAGTGCTGAGCTGCCTACTGGATTTCTTTCTTCTCAGAGGGTAAAGTCCTTGAAATCCAGGTCTGGGACAGTAAAGAGGCCCAAGTGTGTGTGTGAATGATAACGCATCTGTAATTTGTTTCATTTTTCTGGGTCTTATTAGCATAAGTCATGTGATTTTGAGGAAATGTGGCTGTGGAGACCATTTTTGCTTTCTAACAGATTTAGTTTCTGGCATGCTTCCCTTTCTAAGTTACCGTTTAGGGCTGAGAATGGGGGCCAGTGGTAGAGCACTTCCCTTTCACGTACAAAGCCCCATGTGTGGTTCCCATCACTATATTTAATTAAAATAAAATCATATGACTCAATAGAACCTGGGAATTTCAAGGGGCAATGGTTAGTATGAAGGACTTCCACAACACTGTAAAACCAAACTGTTCTCTCCGGCTGCACAGCTGCACAGAAGGTCATCTTGACAGCAGTGTCTACTGGCCCTAATCTAATCATATCTGAATGTCACATTCTGGATCCATAACTGCAGCTCAGTCTTTCCTTTATGTGTTTTTTATGCCAGCCTTTCACTTTTTTACTTTCTTTCTTCTACTCCCTTTAGTTGAAGTATCTCCTTCCAGAAAGCAGACCCAGAACATTCTATCTTATCGAGTCAAATCTTTATTTTAATTAATTTAGTTCTTCAGTTACTCATTTGTCTTAGTCAATGCTCTATGGCTGTGACAAGACACTGTGACAAGCCGAGGCAGCTCCTATAAAGGAAAGCATTGAATTGGGGCTTGCTTGTATTTTCAGAGGTTTGGTCCATTATCAACATGGTGGGAAGCATGGAGGCAGACATTAGACATGGTTCTGGAGGAGCTGACAGTTCTACATCCACATCAGCAGGCAGCAGGAAGACAGAGACACTGGCTTGAGCATTTGAAACCCCAAAGCCTAATCCCCGTGACACGCTTCTTCCAACAAGACAACGCCTCTTATTCCTGTCAACTAGTGCCACTCCTTAACGACCAAGTATTCAAATATATAACCCTACGTGGCCATTCCTATTCAAACCACCGCATCACTTATCTCTCAAATAGTCACCAAGTGTCTACTATATACAATATTTCACATTACCTATCCCAGCATGGTAGAGCCTCTTGATAACCAAACCAGTTATCCTTGTCACAATCAGACATAAAACCATAAAAATAAACACCTTTCTACAACAAGCCAGTATTTTCAGGTTTCCTTACACATTTATTATGACTAAAAGCACACTCATACACAGAGGCAGATCTCTTTGAAATGCCTATGCTATCAGAGAGGCCATGGGCAATTCAATATTTGCATGAAGACCAGTGATGCTGCGTTTTACATCCCATCCTTACGAAAATACTAAAAGAAGGAATGGTAGGACAACCTGCCTTCCAGAGAACTCTTCCTTTGAGATTTAACGTGAGAGGATCCCACAATGTAGGCTGGAGACCTTTTTTGAGTAGTAAAGACCAGCTCTAGCAAGGTTGTGAGAGGATGTGAGATGCTACTGGGTGTGTAAAAATTACCCAAGGCCTTCAGGAGCACTGTGCTTCAAGTATGATATGAATAGTATCTTGGAAATGTTTCCCTGCCTTTGGTGGGGTTCTGGGGATCATTCTTGTGCATTCAATGCTACAGTAGGCTGTGATGCAGTCAAATTCCTGACTGAGCATGGTAACAGCTCCAGTGCAAATGTTTACCCCGTCTCTGAGTGTCACATCAACATGACCTCACAAGAAAGGTATTTGTTTGTGTGTCTCCTTGGAGCAGGACCTTCCCCATCTCTAAAAGATTGTGAGTTGATAGTTAAGTATGAAAGTGATGGGAAAGAAAGACAGAAATTCGAATTCTAACAAACAGGAGCTAAAGAAGGAAGCAATGAGAAAAGGGAAGAAGAATGAAAAGGAGGAAGGGAGGGAGAAAGGGGAAAAAGAAGGGACGAAAGAATGGTGAAAATATAACAATAGTAAACTAACATCTATCAAATACTTAGTATTATTCTTATCAAATACAATAGTCTAGAACTAAATGTTTACATATTGATTAATTAAGTCTATATAATGTCCCAATGGTGCTATTACCATCTCTGTTGGGCATCAAAGAAAAAGGATCTTGGAAAGTCCCCAGTCATAGTGACAGAACTTGAGCACAGGGGCTTTCACTTCAGAATCTCAACTTTTGAGGAGGAGGAGAAAAAGGAGGAGGATTACATTCTGTGACTTTCCAGAATAACAATAACAAAAGAATGCAACAGAATGGGGTAAAGAAGTCGAATTTGCCAAATAAACATGTCATTCAGTAAATATTTATTGGGCTGTGGACGATGTAGCTTCTGCAGTCAAAGCACTCAGCGCACCCAATGAAGACGAGAGAAACAGAAGGTGAAAGAGCGCAACAGATGCCAAGACTGTGAGAGGACTTCGTGCCAGGCAGGGCTTAGAGACGGACACTGGTGCATACTCACTGCCTCCCCCTGAGGGAATATTCACAAGTGTTCTTCCAGTAGCCCTATAGGAGAGTAAGTTAAGGAAAGGTGATGCCTGCCAGGTAAACAGTAGCGGTGCACGTCAGACCGACATAAGAACTGGTGATGTCCAGAGAATAAGCTTTGGCACTTGGGCCTGGAGATGGCTTGGTGGTTAAGAGCATGTGCTGTTACAGAGGACCCAGGCAGATCCTATGCCTCCTTCTGGCCTCCATGGGCCTTGCATGTACATGCACACATTCATACATACGTGCAGGCAAAAAACACTCACATATAAAAACTAAGATAAGAATTTCAGCACTCTGCTTAAGGTTTGGCTATGAGTCACAGTATCTCCTTTGATACCCTGATGGGCAGAGTCTTTCAGAGGACCTCTGTGGAAGGCTACTGTCCTGTTCCCTGTCTTTTACTTCTGATGTCTATCCTGTTTGCCCTTTTGAATGAGGATTAAGCATCTTCCCTAGGATCCTTGTTGTTTAGCTTCTTTAGGACTATAGATTTTAGTACAAGAAAGACCTGGAGGGGACAGAAACTCAACAAGAAAAACAACAGAACCAAAATGCTGGGGCCCAGGGGGCACTGCAGAGACCAATACTCCAACTGAGGACCATGCATGGAGAAAACTTAGACCCCCTGTTCAAAGGAAGCCCATTGGTTGCTCAGTTTCCAAGTGGGTTCCCTAGTAAGGGGTACAGGGTCTGTCTCTGACATGAACTCAGTCATGTTAGAGCTGGCTCAGTCAAAGAGCTGGCTCCTTTGATCACCTTCCCCTGGTGGGGGTTGGGGGTGCAGCCTTGCCAAGCAACAAAGGAAGATGATGCATCCAGCCTTGATGAGACCTGATAGCCTACGGTCAGATAGAAGGGGAAGAGGTCCTCCCCTATCAATGGACTAGGGAAAGGGCATAGGGGGAGAAGGAGGAGGGTGGGTGGGACTTGGAGGAGATGAGGGAGGGGGCTACAGCAGGGATACAAAGTAAATAAATTGTAATAAATAAATATATAAATAAAATTAAATAAAAAATAAAATAAGATAAAGATTGAAAAAAAAATTCCAGTGCTGCTTATCAATTGGCTCCATTGTGAAGAGATGCTGTGGGCCAACAGTATGGATATCGCTAGTGATGCCAAGCTTGAGGACATGAAATCAAGCTCCATAACCCATATGGTGGAAGGAAAGAACTGACCTCTGCAAGTTGTCCTGTGATATCAAACCAAAGCTGTGCCCTACATACATAAGCACATGGATAAATGAATAAACAAGTGTAAATACTTTGAGGGATGGGCAAGTTAACACCCCTGCTGATTAGCTCAGATAGGTAATGGGTAGAGAAGAGAAATTTAGGGGGATTGGAAAAGGTCGTTATGATAAAGATAATGAACAATTTCTTAATGAATTTGAAATCTCCACTAAGCTTCTCAGTTAAAATGGCTAGGAGCTACATAGTAGAGTACACAGGCCTAAGAGACACTGAGGCAGCTGTGGCAGTCAAAGGTTTAAATGAGGACTAGAGTGTACAGAAGTGCTGTTTTAAAAACCAAAATTCCAAATCATTACATTTTACCAATGAAGACTCAGAAGCCAGATGCTGGGGTAGAAACCTGGCAGCTCAGAGAAGCCAAGAAAGCACCCAGCTGACCTTCCTTCTCAGTTCGAGTCCAGATGGAAAAATAAACAAACAAACAAACAATCAAAAGGCTCGATAGCTCAGTTGACAGCCTAGGAGGTAAAGGCCAAAAACCCCAAGGCCAAAGCTAAAGCCCCAAAGAACCAGCTGAAAAAGCTCTATCTTCTCCACACTGTCTTTCTTCTCAACTCAACTCAAAGTCCCTTCCTGTCAGCTGATTTCTTGCTCTACCTCTTGACCTAGGGTTAACTTTATAAATCCAGCGTACAGAAAGATCTTGGACTAAACATGCGAGTGCTAGGGCCGGGTGAACCACACCATAAGCACCTGTTTACAGTAAACAGAAAGTTCTTAGATTAAAGGTGTGTGATAGGGCTCAACCACATTGAACAAGAAACTGTGTTTTATCGTTCACAGTTTTGGGGTTCACAATGGGATCAAATATCCTGCAACACACAGATGATGGAAGAACAGTGTCAAAGGGACTCTGGAGATTATCAGTGAAGAAAACACAAACCAGGAGCTTGACAAGAAAGAATCAATTGAGGTAGGCTCCTGTCCTGTTCCCTGTTTTCTCCCTCTTCTGATGTCCATCCTCTTTGCCTTTCTGAATGGAGATTGAGCATCTTACCCAGGGTCCTCCTTCCTGATTAGCTTCCTTAGGTGTACAGATTTTAGTATGTTTATCCTATATTATATGTCTAGTATCCACTTATGAGTGAGTATATATCCTGTGTGTCTTTCTGCTTCTGGGATACCTCACTCAGGATGATCTTTTCCAGTTCCCACCATTTACCTGCAAATTTCATGATTTTCTTGTTTTTTTATCACTCAGTAATATTCCATTATGTAGATGTACCACAATTTCTGTAGCCTACCACAGAGGGCCTCTGAAAGGCTCTACCCTGCAGGGTATCAAAGCAGATGTTGAGACTTATAGCCAAACTTTGGGCAGTGTACAGGGAATCTTATGAAAGAAGTGGGAGATAGTAAAACCTGGAAAGGACAGGAGCTCTACAAGGACAGCAACAGATCCTAAAAGTCTGGGCACAGGGGTCTTTTCTAAAACTGATACTCCAGCCAAGGACCACTCATGGAGATGGCCTGGAACCCCTGCACAGAGGTAGCCTATGGCAGTTCAGTATCCAAGTGGCCTCCATAGTAATGAGGACAGGGACTGTCTCTGATGTGAACTGATTGGCCTGCTCTTTGATCACATACCCCCAAGGGGGCAGCAGCCTTACCAGGCCACAGAAGAAGACAATGCAGCCACTCCTGAGACCTGATAGACTAGGATCAGAGGGAAGGGGAGGAAGACCTCCCTTTTCAGTGGACTGGGAGAGGGACATGGGTGGGAAAGAGGGAGGGTGGGGTTCGGAGGGGAGGAGTGAGGGAGGTATAGGAGGGATACAAAGTGAATAAACTGTAATTAATAAAAATAATAAAAAAGAAAAAAAAGAAAGAATCAATTGTTAAACTAAGGAACAGGAAATCAATACAAATAATTAGTAATGCTGGAGATATGGCTCAATGGTAAAATACTTGCTTATCATGTATAAGACCCTGGGTTTGAGCCTTGGTGCTAATTTTTTTTTATATCAGTGGTAATGTCAAATGCTATAGAGTAGACAGAGAACACATATAAAGAAGTGATAAGAAGCCCATTTATGGTTTTATACCATTAGTTGATGGTTACAATCAGGAGCACATGTGGAAAGGTCTTAAAAGGAAAACTTTCTCTAAAGAAAAGTCAAAGTGTCTGTGTGTGCGTGTGTGTGTGTGTGTGTGTGTGTGTGTGTGTGTATAACAACCTTCTGAGTAGATTTTTGCTGTTTGTGTTTACATGGTTTCAGGGTTGTCCACTCTGTATTGGCCAACCAGTGCAGGGGCTCATCCCAGGGAGAGATTAATTCTCCTTCTTCCAGCAGTTACTAGTTCTTTGTCTATGTGTGGGACCCCATGAAAAGCTTTCCTCCCACACTAGTGTTTCCACTAGTATTGCCATCATTCAAGTCTATATTTATGAAGCCATTTCTAAGAAAGATTGCCTTACTGCAGACTTCCTGTAATCAATAATCAAAGAAAAAGAAGCGATCAATTGAGAATTGGGAATTGAGTGCTGAAGAGAGGAGAGGGAAGGGGAAGTGATGTAATTCTACTGCAATTAAAAATTTTTAAAAGAAAAAAGATACTAAGATAATAAAACATGAAGATAAAGATCAATTTGTCCCTGTCTTAACTTAAACTTCAAGGTTAATTTATAAATGAAGCTAAAATGTAAAATTGCATGCTAGCATGATGACAAAATTGATGACATGGATGAACAGTTCAAACATTCAAGGAAGGAAACGGCTATATTTATTTAACTAATCAATTTAATTTTTATTCACTTTACATCCTGGTTGTAGCCCTTCCCTCATCCCTTCCCAGTCGTACCTACCTCCCTTTCTCTCCCTCCTTCTGCCCCTCCCCTTTTCCTCAGAAAAAGGGAACTCTCTTTCCTATACATCCCAGCTCATCAAGTTGAATCAGGACTGAGCATGTCCTCTTCCTCTGTGGCCTAGCAAGGCAGCCCTGCCAGAGGAAGTGACCAAAAGCTGACAAGTGAGTCCATATCTGATATAGTCCCCATGTTACACCCAGTTCGCAAGCCCCCAAAAGATCTACAGGAATCGACTCCGTTGCAAAACACATGAGGGTCTTTTTATTGTAAATTACAAGCTGCAGCTTGGGCCCACAACACCCACCGCCGAAGTGGTGGGAGCTGAGCACGCTGCGCCCAGGTTAGTTGGATGATATATAGATTCTGGTCCCTCCCAGCATGCCCAAGGCAGGGGCAATTTCTGCCTGGCAAGCATCTATTGGTCAAAATGCTACATTTTTAATTGATTGGCTATAGGAAGGTCCCCAGACCTTAATGACCTGGTGTCCCTCCCTAGGGGGATGGGCCAGTTTCCTAGAAACTGTTATCTCTAGTAGGTGGGAAAGAATGCAGTAAGGCAGTCCTTCCCCTCAGGGCATTACTAGACTTCTCCACCCACATAGTTCAGGCCTTAATTAATAATAGCTGCTAATTTTTAATCTTTTTGGTCTCTCACCCACATACCTTACTAGAGGACCTACATGAAGCCTA
Organism: Meriones unguiculatus; assembly: GCF_030254825.1. NCBI lineage: Eukaryota > Metazoa > Chordata > Mammalia > Rodentia > Muridae > Meriones > Meriones unguiculatus. Next base: position 23,604,531 of record NC_083367.1, on the reverse strand, counting down.
AGTTGCCCATCTGCTACATCTTTGTCAGGGGTCTAGGTCTAGTTCATGAATGGTCTTTGGTTGAGGCTTCAGTTTCAGCAAGGCCCTCTGGGCCCAGGTTAGTTAGTTAGCCCAGAAAAGGCTAGCTTAAGAGGCTGATGAATACAAAGAAGTTCCACCCGAGACTGGGGAGAGTCCATTTACAGGAGCATGAGACTCCTTTCTTTCTCACCCACCTCAAAATCTCCCTCACTGCAGGAACTTATGATTAAATGATAGGTCATTAGATTTTAAGAATTCAGTGATGGAATGCTACAGATGCTCACATGACAGAAAGACTGGGCATATTAATTAGCTTCCATTAGAGTAACAAGCACTTGAAATAATCAGCTCAGGAAAGGAAATGTTTATTTGGCCCATGGTTTCATAGATTGCACTCTGTGATGATTTGTTCCCTTGTTCAAGGCCTAAGGCAAGGCAGAATATAACCAATATGGGGAGCTTCTCGACAAATGGCAGCCTAGAAGCAAAGAGATAGGAAGAAGCAAGATTCCTCTAGTTCCTTCAAGGCTTGGCCCCCAGTGACCTAACTTCCTCTCAGTAGGCCCCGCCTATTAAAGGTTTCACTTTCTCAATAGTGCCTCACACTGAGCACTGGGTTTTTACAACAAACACACTGGTCTTTGACCAGCATTCTTAGATCCAAATGATAGCACTGAAAAAAATGTGCATGTCTTAGTTACCACTCGTTGAACTCATCTTCTACTGCATGCCCTTGTAGCATCTGTCCAGCTAATCCATGTTCACCTAACATGAGGGCAACATTATTTTAGGGACTGAACTTTCAAAGCCCCATGACTCCTGTCGGCAATGTGCTTTTGGTCAGATGAGTGAATTAATTAAGAAAACCACAAAGGCCAAGAAATGTGGTAGAGGTGATGATAGAAAGATGCCCAGGTTGCTGATGGATCATAAAAAGTGCAATCTGCAAGTAGGAGAGGTGGGAAAGTAAATAATCTGCCCCATCCTGAAAAATGAGCATAGCCTTCAAAGCCCTTGAGGTGACCTTGGAAGATGTGATGATAATAGAATGAATAAGTAACACACCTGCATGAGAAATGAGCGTTGGGATGATGCCATTCTTCCTGTTGTTGTTTTGGGTCTCTGGTATGTTGTGCCTGGAAACCATCTTTATAAACCCAAAGAATGTCTCTGCTCCTGGTCACCACACTTGTCCATAATACTGTGAAGAAATCAGTAAGACATTCCAAACTGAAAGATAGTTTGAGGTACTTCTAGATTGATGAGGAACCTTGGATATATGGCTTGGATGTAAACAATTTATTTCTAGAACCTTTTGGTATCTTCTAGGGGGTCATAAGACATCAGATAAAGAAGTAGGAGTGTTTTATTTTCTTTATAGGAAGCCATCACAAGTAAACCTAGACCAGCCAAGAAAATATGTGAAGGAGATAGTGTTGTGCCAGATTCACGAAACCTCCAAAAGACCACCAGGAGTGGAGTCCTTTGCAAAACACAAAAGGATCTTTTTATTACAGGCTAAGCTTGGGCTCATAAGCTCACTGCCAGAGCATTGGAGAGCAAAGAACCTCATGCTTAGGTTAGGTGATTGATTTAATGATTCTGGTCCCTCTTGTCATGCCCAGAGCAGAATTCCTGCCTGGAAAGCATCTATTGGTTGAAACACAAAAGAGATGTTGTATTTTGAATTGATTGGCTAAAGGAAGACCCCCAAACCATTAATGGTGTGGCTTCAATTGTTTGGCTGTCTTAGAAGAGAGGGTCAATCTGGGTGGGTTTCCTAGAAACTGCCTCTCTAGTGGGCAGGAAATCAATTCAACAAAGCTGGATCTTCCCCGAAGGTGGCTGGACATGTCTCCACCTGTCTGGCCTTCTTTTAAGCTTGTGCTTTAAACTTTAATTCAATAACTCAAAAAACTAATTTTTAATTCTTTGGTCTCTCAGTAGTTAAGTGGTCTTTGCCTTCTCTTATTTCCACCTTTGAGCTTCAAATGTTTGAGCCACAATTACACAACCCCAAGAAACAAGTGTTTAGTAAAAGATGAGGCAATGATTCCTGTGATGAAAAAACAGTGCACCCCAGAGAACAGAGTGGACTGGAGGGAAAACTGACAAGTCAGATGGGGTCACAGAGGGAGGCAGAGCAATGAATAGACTGAAGATACAGAAAAAAATGATAGCCCCGATGGGCCTAAGAAGCAGAAACCTCTGTGTTATTTTTCTTTATAAAGAAAAGATAGGTGGTTCTTCTTTTATGGCCTTTTCATTTCAAAAAGTGGCATTATTAACGATGGAAACTATAGGATTTTTTTTATACAAAATGCAGGAGCTCTGAGACTGTGGGGGAAATGTAGGCCATGGTTCCCAAAACTTTAATCTTAAATGCGTTGATTTCATTAACTTCATAAACTTTTCTATGCTGGAAACTTTAGAGATAAGCTTTTTAAATTACTAAACCAAAAATGAAATGATTGCTTAAATATAGGCAATAAAACGTATTTTGCGTTAACAATTTGCCTCCCAACCTTGAAAAACAAAAACGTAAAGCGTCGCATGCGATAATGCTCAGCTTTTTGTCACTGTAAGAAAATACCCAATGTAGCTGTCTTACAAAAGAAAAGGAAATTTTGTTGGGATTCCAGCAGAAGACTAGGTGGCTGCATTCTTTGGATTTCTAGGAAGGGCGTGTGATGGTAGGAGCACAGGCTAGAATTAACTGCTTTGCTCACCAGCTAGGGATACAAAGAGAAGTCTGGATGGATGGAGTCCCCAAATCCTCTTCAGAGTGACACCCTCAAGGACATCACAGGTAAACCATGCCTCCCTGCAGCCAGGTCTTTAACACGGACTCTGGAGGGACATTCACACAAACTGCAGCCTAAGGTTTTCATTTTTTTACTTCAGACAGAGCAAACTGAACTCTCTACACTTGTAAAGAATTAAATGAGAAATGCCCCGCAGGCTCGTGAAATTGAATGGAGACCCCTGTTTGGCAGAGCGGTCTGAGGGTTGTGGAATGTTAAAGAGACGAAGCTTTGTGTGAGGAAGTTTGTCATGGGGTTAGGATTCAAGAATGTACAGGTCACCTCACTTCCAGGTCACTCCTTCACTTCCTGTGTACAGTTTAGCCCCTGTCCCTGTCACCATGCCTGCCCCACCACCACAAATTTCCATTCCCCTGGAACAAAAGCCAAAACAGACTCCTCTTTCAAACTGTTTTTGGTGATAGCATTTTATCATAGCAATAGAAAGTAGCCTAATACAACATCGAATATATCTTTCTTTCGTGATTAAAAAAAAGATCTAGTTCAACTAGTTTTTTTTTTTAACTAGTTGTTTTAAAAAAAAGAATAGCATAATTTTTACCAAGCTACCCTTTCGATGCTTCTCTCCTAAATCTGAATTCTCTAAGCTCTGTGAGAGCAAGGTTCGGATGATCTCAGAAAACGTTGGGGCTTTGAGTGTCCCACATGGGGCTTGCTTTATACGGATCACCTGTGAGCTCTCTGGGACTCCAGTTTCCAAAGAATTTTAATCTTGGAACTTCTAAAGAGCCAAGATTAATGTGGCCATAAGTGAAACAGTTCTGGAATGAATAAGATCTAAAAGTTTAGAAATCCTCGGGCTATTCTCTAAACAAAGATGTGGGAAACTATTAATGTTTATATTGAAGATTCCCTTGTGTTGGGCTTCTTTCCTTTCTTTTTTCCTTTTTTTTTTTTTCATTGTAGGATATGAATGGTCCTGTCCTCTGAAACCCCTCTGCAGTTGCCTCTATGAAAAACAGCCTGAGCTTGTGCAAGGTGGACATAGACGACCAGGCTGCCGAGGTAGCACTGGCAACGCTGAAGGTCTGAAAGGAGGAAATAAAAGGAGAAGAAAAGAATTCCACACTTTTTCTTTTTTTCTAAGACAGGGTTGCTCTGTGCAGCCCTGGCTGTCCTGAAATGTTCTCTGTAGAGACCTGGCCACAGAGACCCACCAGGACACAGAGACATCAGGAGTGCTGAGATTACAGGGGTGTGCCACCAACTGTCCAGCTCCTTCACCTTTTTTACAGTCTGGCTAATCTGACGTGTTAGTAAGACACAGAGGCCCCACTCTCAGGACACTTGATGCTTTCAGGGATCCAGAGAGATCTGTAGTGTGCTGTAGAATTAGCAGAAATAGAGAACTTTTCATTTGAATAGCATGCGATGTTTATGTGTTTGGTTTTCTCCCACAGCAGTCGAAGCTGTAACTAGCGAATCTGTTTGAAGAGGAAGTGGCTCCCACGGCGGGGAACTGCTAGGGCTCCCGGAAGTCTTGTGACTTGATCTCTAGCACTGCTCAGTTAACTGCAGAGGCCTAGAGAACACTTTTCAACAACCGTCTTTTGCTTCCAGAGCGGGATTCTGATGAAACTACAGCTAACTTAGTAAATAACTCAGTTGTTGTTTTTCAGAGCAAACGAATTCCGCTGGAGCTGAGCCATCTACTAAAAGCATGAGTTGATCACAAAGAAAAATTAGGTATGAGAAAGAAGACAAACCATGTCACTACTGGTGAAATGAACAGGGATTCATGATGTGAGCATGAGTGTGTGTGTGTGTGTGTGTGTGTGTGTGTGTGTGTGTGTGTTTAATTACCTTATGAAAGCATTTATTATCAAGAATTCAGCCCTTGACCACAGACTTTGCCTCTCGCCTGTGCTGGCTGTGGTCATGTGGCTCCTCAGGCAGTAAGCAGGCTGCAACCCCAGAAGCCTGCTCTCCTGCAGGATTCCTCCACTAGTGATGTAAATCTCCCCAGCAAGTGCCAGGCCCTGCTGGGATTGTCACATTTACCATAGCCATTGGCTAGGCAAGTCATGTGCTCAGTTGAGATCAGTTTCCAGGGATAGGGAGATGTGCATGTCCGGCTGCGGGTACCTCTGCAGTTATCCTGCAGCAGGGAATCTGTAGCCATTTTTGCACAACCTACCATACCTTTTCTTAAAAAAAAACAAAACAGAACATATCACCTCCATTTTGGAGTTTTATGTTCAATTAGAATATTTCTTAGTTCTTAAACTAAAGCTTGGTTTGGTTCCAGAAGGTGGAAAAAAAAACTGGTTATATTTTTAAAACATCATTTATTGTTCAAATATGGAGTTCTATCCCCTTACACATAACTCTCTCGAAGGACACAGTGCACCATTGGTGTCTGCAGTCACCCTGAGGCAGGTCAGCACAGAGGAGAGCAGGTGGAGGGACCAGCGGAGCGCTGGAGCTACCCGAAGGCTGTGTTACACGGCGGGGACTCGCTGCAGAGTGTCTCCAGTGTTTGGTAGTCTGCTGTTCGTGGGCTGTGGATTTCATGGCGTCAACGGCTAGATGTCCTGGTGGAACTCTTTTCCACTCCTAATCTGCAGCCAGATGGGAAGTGAACGCAGGGTGCATTCTCGGAACTTAAAACCCTCCTACTGTGGGGTCATAGTTAGGCTATTGGAAGTTAAATTTCGTGGTCATGGTTTTGATCTCTAGCTGTGTGGCCTGTCTCTTGAAGTTGGATTAATGATGAGGGTACAGTGTTCCCTTTTGAGGCGAATGTATGTGTGTTCTTTTTTCTTTTTTTCTTGAGTAAAATGTCTTACTTTGGGTTTATTCTTTTTGACTTTCATAATATTGGTGATGTGTTAACTGAAGCGACTCTGTAAATTTTCAGTCTGTGGCTAAGTAAAGGCTTTCTGTTTCCAAGACCCTGCAACAATAGTTTCTCTCGCACACTGTCATCTCACGCGTAGCTGTCACACCCACTGGCTTGTTCTATATTAAACGATGCTTATCCCTCAGCTCGCACCAATTTTTTAACACACCCCAGGAGGGCTTTGTCACTACCTGGGAGGTAAAATTACTCATCATGAAATTAAATAAAAACTGCACACTAACTCTGGAAACATCTTCAAACTATGGCTAGACTAAAACCTATCCTATCAGGGAAGTGTAGCAGCTTTTCGCTTACATTTACATTTTAATAAGATAATCAATAATTCTATGACTTGTAGTTTGGACAGACTAGATGAATACACAAACCTTGTGGTAAAGATCGAACAGCAATATTTATGTTCATTTCAGATTCTTCGTAGGCTCATTTTGTAAGATGGTAAAAGATGAAAGGGAAAAGAAATTCCTTTCGTGTACATTTATTCGGTCATCTGAAATGAAAAGCCCCATATTTTAATTAGAACTGGTAGACTTGGGGAATTGATGACATTTAGGAACTAATTGCACTGAGAATTCAGTTTTACTTGCTCCTTTTATCAAAGATAATAAATCCAAAAAAAATGGAGCAGTCTGCAGTTGTGTAGACTGTACGTGTTTTATTCAGCATAAATATAAGTATACGTGTACAGCATTTGTAAAGACATTTTAAGTGTAGGTATATGTTTCTATATAAAACTTACGAAGATTTTCTAAGGAAAAATTCACCCCATGTTAAAGGAGAGAGCCACTCTCTTCAGCATGTCATTTTACAGAAGGTAGTCAGCAGAGTAACTGATATAATCATAACATGCATTTGGAAACCTATGCTTCCGAGCATACTCATTATCTACTTATTCTGCTTTAAAAGTGTTTCTGCATGGATCTTCTACAAAAACAAAACAAGGTGTATGGTCTCAGGGTTACTTCTAGAAAAGATTTCATCTGGTTCTCCGTTTAACAGCCCACTCTAGCTCCACCATATACTATAATGATGACTTAGTGAGAGAAATGCTTAGACAGACTAAAGGTCTTGGAAACCCTCACCACACGCACACTTCACTGGGCCTTCTTGGTCCCCAACTTATAAGCAGTGAGAAGTACACACTCCCAAAAGCTAGTTAATTGAGGTTCAGAGCAAACAAACAAACAAAATTTCTCTTAGCAAGCAACACACTGGAAAAGAAAGCACATTTTTGGTCGGAATTTTCCTCATATTTATTAAAATACCATTGCAGTTAGGTGACCCATACAAGGTACATACAATGTACATTGTATGTGTGTTGAAAATGTTACATACCATTTACAGCATCCAAATTGGCTTCTTCATCCCAAGAACTGAGAGATGGCTGTAATCGACTCAGTTTAGCTATAGATACCTGAAAGTTTCTATGTGAATGTTACTGAGTATCAGCAGAAAAATCAAAATCTGAGTTGAGAAGCTACAAATTAATAAAGGACCTGTAATATTAAAACTGTCCAGCGATAGCATTTATACATAACAAATACTAAGACATCTCCCACGAGAGCAGGAACATGTGGTATATTGTCTTAGAGAATGTTAATAGGTTTCAGCACAGCTTTTGATGAGCCTGTGGCTGAGGTTGAAATAAGTAGCTCATCTAGAATTATTATTTTCCCAACAAGTTTTTAGGCAATTAAGTGCATCTGGATGTTTTATGTCTTGTAATAAAAAGAAATTTAACTGAAATTCTCTTTTCATATAAAAATATGTTTATTCTTATTTCTCTTCCTTTTCACTGTGTATATTTCATAAAATATGTAATCCTCTGAGAGGGAACTTAGAAGACTGATCTGTGCGTTTAAAAAGTAGGACGGTTTTGTTAATTTTGACACAGAGAACTCTATGGAAAAAATATTTGAAATTAAAATTTACACAGAGAATTATGTATAAGTTAGAAAAATTAAAGAAAATAAAAACTTATGGAGTTTCTGTGTAATAATTTAGGTCTTAATTATTTTATCAACTTACATTTCTTTTTACATCAAGATGCTGTTTGAGGTATACATATCTAACTGAAGGTTTATGCATTCTTTTTACAATTAACCCTCATATTTAAATTTTAAATATTAATTTAAAATTTTAAATATGGACATCGCCTAAGGAAAAAAGAATAAAAAGAATAAAATGAATTTTCATTTTGCTTGACCAATTTTAGCACGGCGGGAAATTTTCCCCATATATTTGAAAGATTGGGGCTTTTCAAAGCACAGAAGTTCAACTTGGAAGGCAAATTAAATCATTCTCAGCTGTAATTTAGTGATTTGTAATTTGGGAAGAGATTTTGTGTTTAATGTGCCCATGGTAGCACTGATCATCAATATTATTAATCGGCTGGTGCCTGGCTACGTAGGGTGCGTTGTGAATGCATCTTTACTACACACAAGGAAAATAGCAGACTGTGACCAAAACCTTGTACCAAATCACTTAGTTTTGAAAATACACATGGAAAGAGCCTCTGGAGGCATCAGTGGACTCTCCCCAGCTTTGGGTGCTCACCATCTCAATGCTGTGGGTTACACCTGCTGTAGTTCATCTGCAGGCAAAGAAGCACCGTGCACAGGACAGAAAGAGGACAGCGGAAAAAAACAGCTCTAGACCTGCGTACCAAGCCATCAACCTCCTCAGTCTTCGCTTGAAAAACATCAGGGCTGGACTGGCATGCTGATGGTCTGTTACAGCCCTAGCCATCGCCTTACACTGCACTGACAGTTGGATCAAAGGAGCTTTTACTACACAAAAGTCCTTGCCATGTGAACAGCAGAACTCTGACTTCTGCCGGTGAAGAGTTCCCAGTAGCTGGGGTAATGCCTTCACTCACTTTCTTCTTAAACACTGCATTCATTGTATGAGAGAGGGTCCGTGCAACAAGTCCCAATTTGATATTAAGAAAGAAAAGTCGGGGGCCCCAAATGACGGTGCTTTGAAGGGTCGTGTACAGCTGATGAATTACCTTTTAAGAAAATGCGTTTTAACTGGATGCAATGATGCATGCCTCTAAATGGGTGGTTCTCAACCTTCCTGAAGCTGTGTCCATGTACTAGAGTTCCTCGTTTTGTGGTGATTCCCAACCATAAGTTTATTTTTGTTGCTACTTCATAACTGTAACTTTGATATTGGTATGAATCGTAATGTAGATACTGATATGCAGGATGGACCTCTGTGAAAGGGTTGTTTGACCCCCAGGTTGAGTACTGCACTCTAAATCCTCTTATCACTGATGTAGAAAAAGGGGGATCAAGGTTCAAGGACATCCTCAGCTACAGAGCAAGTTTGAAGTTAACTTCAACTGTTTGAAAAACTGTCCTCCCCCCCCCCACAAAAAAAAGTTAAGAGGCAAATAAGCCAATGTGAACCAATTTTCATTAAATATTTTCTCCTTATGCTTTCTCTTACTTGAAGAACTTTAAAAACCATTAATTTTTCCCTTCAACTATTCTTCATTTGTTAGTTGGCATTTCTTCCCATGTGAGTGTGTCGTTTTTCCCACAGTCCAATTGATAAAGACGTAGAGGAGTTTTCAAGCATTCTTTCTGTGCTGAACGCCGCTGCCTCAGGATCTCATTTGCATGCTTATTTTTTAAACAAATGCATAATGGGAAAGAGTTCCATTATCCCCATCTCAAAATTCTTCAACTTCTGGCCCCAAGTCTGGACCCTTTAGCCTAGCTGGGCCTTTTGTCCGGTCAGGAAAGGCTATTTATTAGGGGCCATACAAAATAAACATGAAACGTTTGCCATAAAATATGACAACCACTTTAAATAATGTTGACTTAATTAAACTTTAAACTTTATTTATAAATTTTATGGCTTCAGTGTGAGCACTTCTCGGATGTTTACTTCAGCGGAAAATCCATCATGTGAGGACCTTGAAAGGAATTAATCCCCTCACCCCTGGCACAGAGCTCAGCTTCAACAATCCTGATCTAAATATTTAGTGATGGATGATGCGTGTTTATGAACGGAGGGCAGCAAGACACCGAAACGTGAGCTGCGCTTTCCATCTTGAGCATATGGTTGGAGAGACGCTGGGAACTGAAATGATGCCAATCAGCGGAAGTTATCTTTTGTTGTTGTTGTTGTTTGTTTCTGCTTGTCTCTTTTTATTCTCCTTTGTCCATTCCATCTGTTACTGGAGTCTTTTTTTTTTTTTTTTTTAATTCTTACAATCAACTTTCCAGAAAAGATATTTCAATGACTCTTGTGGGTTTGGTAGCTCATCCGTGGGTAAACTAATAGCCCTGCTGGGTGTCAGCCAAAGGTTACAGGCCTCTCAAAATATTTCTGGAAAAAAAAAAAAAGTTTATCACTAAACTGAAATTTCTCATTAGTAACCCTGTGGTGTCTAATCTGTGAAATTACATGATTAACTTTTTTGCAGGGTCGGCTGTGCTTGGAGCTTGCAATCCCATGGGAAGTTATTAAAAATATCGCCAAGATAATACTCTTGGCTTTGTAGTTGGCCTCTGGGGTAAAGGAAATAGATCATTGGATGAACACTTTATAATCAAGCCATAGATCACTCACAATTATTAAATGGCTGTCAAGGAAATTATTATTTTAAAACTTGGGGACAGTGTGATTTAAAAAAAAAAAAAAAAAAGTGATGTAAGAATTTATTACCTTTGTTCAGGAAATGGAAGGGGAAATATAATACCCCCTCCGTGTTTTGGGGGGTCGATATTTAAATGGCACTTTCAAACACAGGTAGCTTATTTCATTATTTTTCTTTTTCTGAAGTTGTTTAGGCATTCCCTGAAAAAAAAAAAGTTCTTGTAGGGAAGAAAATAAATGGTACAAAATAAGGAATGCAGGTTGGAGACACTGAATATGTACAAACCGTCTAAGAACTGTTTCCCTGAAGACAAGTGGCCATGTGCAGAGTTAGTAACTCACTAGAGATTCCAGGAGGTACTCTAGTCTTCACTCAACTCATAAAACTGTCTAATAGCCAGGACACTTTGCCCTTAATGAGGGCAGAGTACAAAAGTAATAGTGTTCAAGTGAAAGCCATGCCGCATGGTTTCACTACTAACGGTCCCAAGCTGGGTCACAGTGCAGCTGCTGCAGCTAGCTGCACCGTGATGTTTGACTCTTTGGGCTGATATTCTGGGTTCTGAATTTTATTCACTAAGTTTGATTCAGGTGAGAGTGTTTCAGATCCAGTCTCTTAGGTTGCTCCCCAGAATACTTCTTGTAACCCCCTAACTAAAAAAACAAAAATCTTAGTCAAGCAGATACATAAGGTTTTCTTTATTCAAACCCTGACCAGGCTAGAGGTTTGAAATAAAATAAAATAAAAAATTCTCATTGGACAGAATTGGAGAAGGAAGAAGGGGAGTAATATAAAAGAAGCAGAAGGAATTAAAGATAAATAACACCAAGGATGGTTGGGAAAACCTATTATTAGCCTTATAAAGCCTAATAAGACAATTATTAGCCTATTAACAATTAAAAGCTTAATAAGCCTATTATTAGCCAGTCATGGTGGCCCACACCTTTAACCCAGCACTTGGGGAGGCAAAGGCAGGTGATTCACTGTGAGTTCAAGGCCAGACTCATTTACAAAGTGAGTCCAGGACAGCCAAGGCTACACAGAGAAACCTATCTCAAAAAACAAACACAGGAAACCTATTATTTCATAAGCTTACTTTAAAATGCATACATATATATGTTTAATGTAATTACCTCACTAAAATTTATAATACCTCCTAGAGTTTATAGACTGATAACAACTCCAGTGCCATCAAACAGGAATACCTTTCTTTGAGTTGTTGGTCAAAAGATCCAAGGGACCCCTAAAACAATATAGATCATTGCCATTGCCACTGTTCTTGGTTGCCTATCAATACATGACCCTGTTTCTAAAGACGCCACACACTTCAGTCACAGAAATTCAAGAAATGAAGCCATTTTGAGAAATCCAGATACTTGAACTAGAATTGTTCTCCCTGAGGACAAGCACTTATGGCATACAAAGGTACTGGGCAAGCTGCCAAGGGAAAAAAGATATCATTGTTCTACCTGGATGTAAAGCCCACAAACCACAATAATGGCAATAATGGCCAGACAAGCAAGATGTCCCCATTTGCAACAGTGGCTCTTATATGTTAGGGATAACCAACAGAACTGCTAAATTGGACCAAAGACCTGCCCCACAGAAGGGCAGCCATGCCTGGTACTGTAATCCTAGCTAGGAACCTGTGAGTGGCAAGGTCAAAGACACCACAGGAGAATTTAACATCACTGAGTTTCTAAATTACTATGTTTCCTAATTCTTTCTAAATACTTCTTATATCCATAGATAAGAGTAGATCTCACCCCTACTCAAAGAAACTCGTTTTTACACAGGACAGGGGCTGCTACAGAGATCCACAACTAGTCACAATGCAAAGAATAAGGACTGTGTGGTTCCCAGCCCCAAATGGAAGATCTGTTACCATCATGGAAGAGGGGGCAGAAAGAATGTAACAGCATAAAGATACTTTGCTGTGGATGCAACAGAGATGTTCTCTTACAAACTCTTAACAATATGACTACCTGCACAAGACCTGTAAAGACCACACCAGCCAGCATGGCAACACAGACAGAAATTTTCATAAGGCCCCATCCCCTATAAGGTGTACAGGCAGCCAATAGCTGATGAGTGAGGAATAACCAATTTTCTTCAAGTTCAAGCCCCCAAGTCCTAATGGTCAGCCCTAAAAAACATGTATATACAAATAGCACTACCTGGACTTAATAAGTTGTGTGTGTGTGTGTGTGTGTGTGTGTGTACAAAGCAATGAAAGTATGCCATGAATTTAAGAGGGGGTAAACATGGGAGGATCTGGAGAGGCAGAAAGAAGGGAAGAAATGACAGGCTAAGATATTCTTAATTAAATTAATATATATTTTAAAGCTCTGATGGTTATTCAATCAAACCATTCAGGGGTGGTCTGAGGTCTGATCATTCACAGTGACACTTGCTATCCCCAAGACACCAAAAACTAAAGCTTCTGGATGGCCTCAGTAGACGGTGCCTGTGTTACCGGAAATCTTTTAACCACAATAGCAAGCCTTTTCCGAATTTCCAAAAGTCATTTCAATAAAGGAAACAAAGTGGCACATTAGCAAAAGGTGCTCTTTGATTGGTTTACATTTTCAATTCTCTGATTCAGTCCAGAAGAATAACATTACCCTAAGATTTCATTAGAGAGGAAATGTAGGACAATTGTAAAACAGAAATAGAGGTTTTCCACTCAGAATTGGACAGCAATCCCACTGAGTAATTATATAATAAGTTTCTGGCGTGGCAACGATTAATGCAAAAAGGAAACGTCCACCAATCCAGTCTTAATTTTATCTTCCATTTCAGGCCAGTACAAGCATAAAATGCAGAGGGAGCTCTAACAAGTAAATTCTAAAGATAGTTGTACAGGGCAATATGTGTTATAAATGAACTACTATGTGCTGCCCGAGCTCTTTGACTCAGAGGCTAATGAGGGCTCTGGCGATGTGTCCATCAAGTGGTCCCTCTAACGCCATTTAAGTCGAATAACAGGACATCCTCCTGTGATGGCTCTTGTAGTCACTCTTTGTGACTCACACAAGAGCTAACCTCTGTCTAGTCCTGCCCATTTGACTGTCAGAGAGCCAGTGCTTGGGTCAGAAATCACTTCTTGTATTGACTGGAAGAATGTAGGGGGAAAGGCTCATCCCAAGTATCTTCCTAAAGTAAACCATAGTGTTAGGAAATTCCAAACTGACATTAACTTCATGAAAATTAAAAAAAAAAATTAAATGTGTGTAAGTTTTCAGGGATAGGAGAGTGTAATAGCTCTCTTTCTCTTTCTCTCTCACACACACAGAGACAGAGACAGAGAGACAGGCATATTAAAAAAAAATCACATTGTCTCCAGCACAAATAGCATGTAACTCTAAATTACTTTGAAATTTCCAGCTTCTTTTCCCTATTTCTTTTTCAAACACTTATTTTCTGGTGGCGGCACAGCAACGAAGTGGCGATCAGAGGACCGCCTGTTGAAAAGCTGATCGTCTCCTACCGTGTGGGTCCTGGAGACAGAAGTCAGATCATCAGGCTTGGATACAAGAGCCTTTACCCACGGAACCATTTTGTCAGAACCCTCTTTTCATTCTTATAGCCTCTTGCCTCTCTGGTCTTGTAGACACTTCCCGATTACTCTTCACTCTTTCTCAACTCTATCCTACTAGATACCTAACATATCTTATCATCCCATTGGATTCTCGTTCTAATCACACACTGTGTACAGGTCACTTCCTCTCAGAGACCCTTAATACAGGCAAAGCTCATCACCAGTGTACTCAGCAGCGTCTTGGTCCTTATTACCTTCTTCAGATCGGAGCTCCCTCATTCAGATCTGTTCTTTTTGAAATCTTTACCACTGATTTATATTAATCTTAATCTTGCTATTAATGCCACCTTAATAAAAATCTTGCGTTAGTTCCACTCCCTTCCATTCCTAAGTCATTTTATTCAGTCTGGCACCATCAGCACCTGGGACTCATTCTTACCAAGCCAACAGGTTTCTTCCTCCGAGCTTCTCCATGTACTAGTCCAGATGACTCCTCTAAAATTATAACCACCTGACAAAACTCTGTCACCCTTGTTTGCCAGTCTCCTAGCTCTTATGATGGTTAGGGCATTTTTTTTTCCTATTAACTTGACACAAAGTAGAGTCACTTGTGAAGAGGGAATCCCAGCTGAAGAATTGTCTCTGTCAGAATGGCCTTTGGGGACATGTATGTGGTGTGGATTTGACTGATCATTTACATGACAGGTCCAGCCCACTTCGAGAGCTCCCTTCCCTAGGCAGATAGGCTCAGCTCTGTATTGGAAAGGCAGCTGGAGACCATCCAGTCAGTAAGCAGCGTGCCCCTGTGGTTTCTGCTTCAAGCTCTGGCCTTGGATTCTGATGCTAGACTTTAACCTGTCTGATAAACCAACCCTTTCCTCCCCAAGCTGGTTTCAGCCGTGGAGTTTATCACAGCTATAGAGACTCGGCCAGGGCACTTTTCCTTTATGTGCGCATTCTGAATAGGCAGTTTCTTCAAAGCTAAGCAGGAGGTGATGCGCAAGGAAAGCAAGCATCTGTTTTTTCCAGTCAGGACTTTTCCTTCCCTCCTTTCTGCTTTGCCAAAGAAAGTATTCTACTTCTTCCTCAGGCCAGTCTCTCTGCCTGAAAACTTAACATGAAAGGCTTCATCCTCGACCTACTAAAATGTTCCTTTGTTCTTTTCATCAAGTTCTTCCATTTTACTGGTTCCTCTGTCTGTGCTGCAATCTTAAGGGAGTCTCGCAAATCACCATCAATCCCTGACATTTTGCTAGCTCTATATGAAATGGAAATGGAGAGAATTCATTAAAAGCTAGTTATAAAAATTCTAGCATATTAAATAATTATAATGAGGTAGTGTCCATGAAAGAGCAAAAATTAATTAAGTGCTGACACCCCTATATCATCTGTAATTTACCATCACCAGAAGGTTATATTACTGTAAAAAAAAAATCAGCAGAAGTCTCTGGAAAATGCAATATGAAAACAAATTTAAGTGATCTATATCCTATTTATAGCTACTAAAGAAGAGAAGACCTAGTTACTCCAGACCCATGATTACAGGCTTGGAGTACTTAGGAGAGTCTCTAAAAATTTAACCAAATATCTAGATTAAAACACACACAACTTATTTTTTGCATATTGGCAACCAATTATACTTAAATTTTAAAAATCAAATATTAATTGATAACAATGACCTGAATAAAAAAATACCAAAGATTAAATAAAAAGATATGAAATTAAGAAACACATCAATATATCTTACCTCTAAATGGAACAATGCAACTTACTATAATAATACATTTAAATTTAATAGAAATTCTATGCTAATTTGCTGACATCCCAGTGCAATTTCTCTGAATGAATGAAAATCAACTTGGAAGCCACACGTGAGACCAGCCGGAGGTTGTGTGAGCTAAACAGCATTGCCTTTATGAATCTTCCATCTAGGATCAGCCTCCATAGAGAAAGGTGGGAAAGAGCGCTGGAGAGGCAGCTTCTCCAGTGATAAGATGACCCTTCACTGAGACTCCATTCCACCGTGGCTGCCTGCCATGGAGACAGTTCAACCGGCTCAACAAGCAACAAGTGATGCAGACCTCCATGAAGGATTTTCTCCTGATTCTCAAGACTAATCGCCAGCTGACTCCAGCATTTTCACTTTTTGGCAAAATCTCTTCCAGGCTCATGGACTATGGATATTCCCTTTCATGTTCTTGACTTCTAGCTGAGACATATGAACTCCTTAGTCAGCCTAGTGTGAGTGAATCTATGCCTGAGTAGCAGGCCGGTGTCTGGTGATCTTGCTCCTCACTCAGAAGCCAAGTGTGTGTCAGATTAGAAACAATAGGAGTGATTTAAGTGCAGCCTGAAGAAGGGAGAAAATGGCTTCCCGTAAGCTTTTCAAAGATCCTTAATATCAATCTCTCTGGTGAAAAGAAGAGAAAATAAACTTAGTAGGAGAAGCAAGTTCTAGTGAAAACCTTGGCACAGTCGCACAACTCATTGTTGTCACTTCCCAGTGTTTAGCACAATCATTGTGGTTTTGATTTGTCTTCATCAATACTCACTGAAAATTTTCACCACAGCTCCTCTTTCCTAGATAATCTCTTCCAAGGTGTATGTCCAACTGACAGTACAACCATCTTTGAGCTTAGGCTATTTTCAAAGGGTGAGCTTGGCAAGGTGTAGTCTGCCTTACCGTTACCCCATCCTGAAGTTTAGGGCAACACAGGCGGTAGGAAGATGAGTGAGCACTTCTCTTTCTCCTCCCCCTTTCGTCCCCCTCCCCCTTGACCTTAGAAAGGCAAGAATTCTGGGTCTGAGTCTCAATCCAAGTGGCCAGGGCCAGGATGCCTTATAGCAGTGCCAGCTATAATCACCACCAGACAACATGGCCCATCTACCAAGGGTAGACTGTGAAAGTCACAAAGAAAACAGTGGCCTCCAGCTCCCCTCCTGGGAGGGTGTGAGGAACTGAGGTGTTGCTTAGAGATGCTGGGCACAGTGGCCATTCCTTCAGCGAATTAGTACCTGTTCACTACAGCATAGGAGCAGTCAAGGCCAGTGTTGACTCAAGGTGGCCAAGGTGAGTTCTGACAGTTCTACCAGGTCCACTGATGGTTCCAATCTGATGCAACCTTGGCTCACCAACTGGATTGGATCACATTATGATATAGTTAGTTATTATCATTATTGTTTCACATGGACAGGAAGACTATAGGTGAGAAGAGGAGGGGGAAGAGGTTCCCCTGAATGCTCCACTGTTATTACAGGGTCTAATCTCACTTTCTCACTGGGAGACTGTTTGCTTTCCCCAGAGGTCAGAAAGTGGAGGCTGATCTCTCCTGGAAACGCTCCCATCTCTAAATCTAAATTTGTTATAGGTGGGCGAAATTTGAAAATCTAGAACTTTCCTTTATAAGACAGTCACAGGTCAAGAGCAGAATTGGGAAGAAAGGGAGGCAGGATAAAGAGCTGCAGAAAAAAAGTCGTCTCTCCAATTTGCATTTCAAAAGAGCATTCATTGTCTTGTACTATTTATGTTCTTTGACTAAAATAATAGAACACCATAGAAAAGCAGTTACAAGACTGCAAGAAGGAATACAAACGGTGATTTCAATTTTTGTAATAGCAGGTGGAATTCATTAAAACATTTTAGACTTATGTATGTGTGTGTGTTGGTATAAATGTGAATGTGTAAGTGTGTGTGTGCATGTGTGTAGATGCCAGAGATTGATGTCGCATGTCTTCCTTGATAGCTCCCTCTTGTGTATTGAAGCAAGGTCTTTCATTTGAATCTAGAGCTTGATAATTTGCACAGCCTAGCTGCTAGCTCGTCCCATCCCTTGAGTGCTAGGATTGCAGGTAGTTCTCCAAGCCAACCCAGCAGTTACAGGATGCTGAAAACTTGAGCTCAGTCCTCACACCAGCACAATGAGTACTTTATCTATTGAGCCACCTCACCAGCTGCCTCTCCACTTTATTTTTATTCCATTTATTTACTTATTTCGTGTTTATGTATGTGTATGCATGTGTGTATGGCTCTATGGAAACATTCCTTCATAGTGTGTGTGTGTGTGTGTGTGTGTGTGTGTGTGTGTGTGTCTGCAGTTCAGAGGGCAGTTTATGGGAGTTTATTCTGTTCTTCCACCATGTGGGTCCCCAAGATCAAACTCATGTTGGTAGGCTTGGCAGGAAGTGCCTTTAACTGCTGAGCTGTCTTGCTGGCCTTCCATCTTATTTTGTGAGGCAGGGTCTCACGCTGCACCCAGAGCTCAGCAATTTGACTGGAATGGCTGGCCAGCAATCTTCAGGGATTCCCTAGTCTCTGCCTCTCCAGTGCTGGGACTGCAACTGCATGCCATTGAACCTGTCTTTTATGTGGGTCCTGGGATTTGAACTCAGGTCCTCATACACCATGCTCCCCTCCCCATTTTAGAAGAGTTTTGCTTGTTTCCAACTTGCTGGGGAAGATTTCTCTCCTGTGCCTTATCTAATCACTGTTTCCTGCAGCTCTGTGACCCTTGGTTCCACAATCTTGGGTCCACAGTCTCTATAGCCTGTTCTGTTAGTCAGAACGTGACTCTCGGGTAATTAGTGACCATTTGTAAAGTAAACTTTCTTAGAAGCTTGGGGTGTGACGCCTTGCAAAGCTGGATTGCTAATGCCAGTGTCTGATGTTCTCTTGGTGAAAACAATGTGGATACAATTGCTCTCTCATCTACAACTGGGAAAAGTGTCCAAAACCAACATTAGAAAATTCATGTTTCACATAGACCACTACTGATTTCATAGCCTAAATGAAGCTTGCCAAGGCATTTTTGTAAGATTACAGCAATTTTGTTAAACTGAAAAGACTTTTCAAATACATAGAATTAATTGTTTGTTTTAATCAACAAATTTTTTATTAGACGATATTTTTATAGGGCAAAAATCTTAAGGAGAAAAATGCCAAATATTCACACATAGTTAAGTCTTTTGTAATGCACTGGCTGACATCACTTCTTCATTGATCTATGAACTACAAGAATTCGCTAAATTAGGAACTGGAGTGATGACTCAAGTCAGTAAAGTGCTTGCTTTGTGAGCATGAAGACCCGAATTCAATCCTCAACACACCTACACTGTTTATGGTGCTGTGAGCTTGTGAACTCAGTGCTAGGGAGGCAAAGACAGGAGGCTGCCCAGAGCTCACTTACCAGGTAGTCTGTTGAGCCTCACAGCCTGGAGAGAAGGGTTGGGACCCTGTCTCCAGAAAACAAGGTGGGCCGTTTAGAATACTGACAATGGAATTTGACTTCTAGCCTCCACACATCTGTGCACATTACACACAGGTAGTGACAATTTTGGAATTTCATTTTTTTAAAACACAGAAATATTACAAGACTATGGTTTCATTTTAAACCCAGATGTGGGATAAAAGGCTGCTTCACAGCAGCTGACTATGATTTGCCCATGCTCTAGCCGAGGTGTGGCTTTGCCGGCTGCAGATAGTTTCTGCGACTGTGTGATATTTTGATTTCTGGAAATTTTTCAGAGGGTATGTAAATGCTAGAGTCCCAGTTGGTGGGCTGTTGTTGGTGGGCTGGTTGGTGGATTGTTGGTGGGTTGTTGTTGTTTGGTTGTTAGTTGCTGTTGGTTGTGGTTTTTAATGTAGTTGTGTGCAAAGAAGAAACAACAAGAAGGAA